>NC_046222.1:122458990-122649631 GCF_009819885.2 Catharus ustulatus | reverse complement strand
AAAGTGCTTTTGGATTTGTGTCCTGAAGGCAAATTGAAGGAAAATCCAATGTTGCATGTCAGTGTACAATCAGTTTGCAGTGAGTCATTTCCTGAGGTGAAAGCCCCTTAATTTGGCCTAAATTGATCAAATTCTGAACAAATGCCCCAAATTCCTCACAGATGGATTTTCTAAGTCTCAGCATTGTGCAAAGAACTGCAGCTTTGGCCTGGCTGTGATTTCAGCTCTGGGCTAGAACAGCATCTTGAGGCTTGGCAATTCCTAATAAATCAGAAATGTGCATAAAACACATAAGCCTATGCAGGAGCACTTTGTAATTAGCATTACTTGAGGGAGGTTTGATTTTAACTAATATTTTTTAAATTAAAAGCTTTTGTTCTTTCAGTGACTCAGGTGGCTGCAGCTTCTGAAATGCAACTAAATGAAGTTAATGCTGTAAAAATAGAAACTGCTTAAGTAAAATGAAAATAATATTCTCTTTTTTTTCTTTTTGTAAGAACATTTTTTGTACAAAAGAATGTATTTGGCTGTTCCTGAATGGTGAGAGGTAGGGGGATCATCCCAGTGCTTTTCCTAAATTAAAAAGGACATGGGAAATGTTTGGTTGGGAGTCAGGGATTTTTTTTTTTTTAATCCCAAACTCTCATAACAAACATGGGAGGCTTCTCTGCATTGGGTTTAAGGCAGAGATGGATGAGATTTTCATAAACTAAAATATCCTTTACTCTCATACTGGAATACTGTACAAAACCAATACACAACAGGCTTGTGATAAATGTATTTAAATCTTTTGCATTTTTACAGTGAAGGAAAGTGGTGGACTGAGGTGTGGTCATTAAGAATGTGAATTATTTCTATTCATATAATTTATTAATGGTCTCTGATGCTGTTGGAATGAGCACAGGTGAAAAGTTACCCTTTGAAAGCATTACTTGAATACTGGAGCAGGCCACTTTGAAAATGTTGGTCTTCATTTCCTGCCTATCTTCAACAATTTTTATGGATAATCTGAATACTCAGGATGGTTTGGTACTTTGACTTTCAGTTTCCTGCTGGTTGCACTTCATACTTGGATATTTCCCTGAAAAATTTCTCCTTTCCCTGAGAAAGAGTTGGGAAGGAATTCCTGGCTGTGAGGGATGGAATTGCCAGAGCAGCTGTGGCTGCCCCTGGATCCCTGCAATGTTCAGTTCCAGGTTGGAGCAGCCTGGGACAGTGGGAGGTGTCACCATGGCTGGGATGGCACTGGATGGGATTTAAGGTCCTTTCCAACCCAAACCATTCCAGGATTCTGTTACTCCATAATTCTATCAATGGCTGTTAAAATCTAAGAGAACTTTTTGCCATTAAACTGCTTTCAGTGGCCTCAGCCATTTAAAGGACTGGCATAATCCTTCCAGTTCAGAAGAAAATGTTAAAATTAGTATTATATTTATGTATTTACATTTTTTATAATTATAAATAACATGGGAAAAAGGAGGGAAGGGCTTTAACTAGAAGTCCTTGAGGGGGACAGTTCCACAGGCTCAAATGGGAATATTTTATTCCTTTATTCCATAACTCTAAGCTGGTCCTACCAAAGCAGAACCTCACTGCCCATCAATCTGGAAATGTTTTTTTCTGGAAATTCAGACATTCTCCCCTTTTCCAGGAGAGGAAATGCTTTTGCTTTGCTGTGTTTTTGCTTTTCAGTCTAACCAAGCTCAGCTTTATCTTTTGGATACTTCAGCTCCAATACAGCAGAGCCATAGTGCACAGAGCGAGACTTTGAAATATTCCAAAGGATTTCATTTTCCTGAAAGAAAAAATTAGGAGGTGCAACCAAGGGAAACTGCTGAAGAGCAGCAGGACTTGAAGTGTAGAGCATTAAGTGATGGTTGTGTATCCCATACCATACATGAATGTAATTCTTCTAATAATATTAAATGTTATTTTGCAATACCTTTTCAAATGCAGTTCTTATTTTTCAACCTGCCTTCACTGCTTCATTTACCAACTTTAATTTTTATCTAAATGTGGAAAAGCTCCCAAATTCAATCACAAAGTGATTGAGGTTGGGAAAGATCTCCAGTGTGCCCAGTGTCCACCTTGTCACCCTGAGTGCCACCTCCAGGTGCCACCTGCAGGGATGGGCACTGCAAACCTCCCTGGGCACTTCCAATCCCTGAGCTCCCTTTCCATGGGGAAATTCCTGCTGAAATTTCTCCTCCCAGCTACACAATCCCAGGTCCATGACTGTGCCATGAGCCACATCAAGGGACCCATCCAAATTAAAAACCACTCCTAAAATATTATCCTGGATCACTTCCCCGAGCTGCTTCATTGTTCAGCTAGACAAAAATATTGCCAGAGCAACAGCAGGAGAGAAATTTGTGAAACTCCTGGTACAGAGGAGCTTTAGCAGCTCAGGCTGGAAGAGTGTGGTTTAAATGATGAAAGGGGAAAGCTGCAGTTCTCATTTCACCCTTCCCTGTGTCCAGGGCTCCCCTGGAACCTCGTGTGAGGGATGGATGGGGATGTGCCCACCATCCATCCAAGGATTGCTGTGAGGACACAGTGGGAGAAAGAATAGGATGTGGCTGGGGAAGGGCCCACGGGGAGGTGGAGCAGCAATTTCTGGGACAAATGTCCTTGTGCTGCTCCTGGAGATCAGCACAGGGACAGGGATGAGCTCAGAGAGTGGCAGAATTCCCAGAGCTCCTGCAGGGTCATCCTGCTCTGCTCCAGGAGCCAGCCTTGGCTGCTGGGGTCAAAGAAGAGAATCCCAGAATCATCAAGGTTGGAAAAAACCTTTGGGCTCTGTCAAGATCCAGTTGTTAAAGTTATTAAAAATGCCTCTGCCTGAATTAAAGTGAAAATATCAGTGACAGTAGTCTGGGTTTTATTTGATAGTAAATATGAGAGTGAAAATAGAGAGATGGAAAACAGAGACTGACAGGGACAGAATAAAGAAAATATCACCACTCCCTGGATCCCAGTGATGTTCTGTTGATCCTCTCCAGTTGCTCCTGGTGGTGCCACAAAAGCACAGAATCCCAATAATGTAAATGGGTTAATGTAGCTCAGGCCAGCTGGGGATCCCAGGGCAGTCTCTTCAGCAGACTCAGATCTGCTGCATCCCTTGCAGTCCTTCAGGAATGACTCTGGGGGCACTTTTGGGGGAGCTCTGATGGATTCTGACACCCCTGAGCTGTCCCTCGTGTGAATGTCCCGTGGATGTGGCCTGTGGGGCTGGAGGTTTGTGTGTTCAGTGCCTCTGAGCAGAAGCCACACCCAGACCCTCCTCCCCTCCTGGTTTTGGGGAGCTGTGCAAACCTGGCCACTGTGGTGTCCACAGCCCAAACCCAGCCAGACAAGGATCTCTGCTGGCTCTTTGGTGGGTGCATTCCTCTCCCCCAGCCCTGTTTATCCCTGGGGTCACTGAACACCAGCACATCCAGGGGTTTAACTTACAGTCCAAAGTGCCAGTCAGGCATCCTCAGCGAGGCTTCTGTGCCTGTAGCTTCTTGATACACTTTTTGTTATAATGGGCAAAACCCTTTCATATCAACATTCAATCCATGAATCACTTCAGTCCCTGGCAGGTTCCTCCTGCCCAGCCATGATCCCAGCACCAAATTGAAGTGGGGACAGAGCTGCTGCTCCCCATTTATTCCAATATTATACACAAATTTATCGACATATAATCTACATATTCATAGAATTACCCAGTGCACCTATACATATGCATTACCTAACCCCACCCACCCCTGCTTCGGATTAAAATGAGCTTCAAGTCCTTTCATGTTTGTGCAGTCCTGGACTCAAAATGGGTCAGTGGGTGTAGAAATGGGTCAGTAATTTTCTAAGATGAAGTCAGGGACTCTTCCTCACGGCCAACTTTTCACCTTTGCTTTGTTGCCAGGCTCTCTGGTCCCTTGGCCATGGCCCAAACTCCCCAGCCTGGCTCTGCCTGGGTTTGAGGCCCAGGTGCAGCGATGGTTTCTTGATCTCTACAAAGCCCCAGCCTCTCATCCTGACACAACAAAGCCAAGCAAATGATGTATTGTCTTAGTTCTAACTAGCTCCATCTGCTAATAATTAACTTTTCTACATTGCTTCTACTCTCCTTGCTCAGTTTTTAATCATTATATGGATTGTTCCTATCACCTAGCTAAGCTCTTAACCCTTTAATTCTTTTAGACCCTCGATTCACAAGTGCCACATCCACAAGTTTTTGGAACGTTTCCAGGGCTCAGGACTCCACCCCAACCTTGGGTGTCCTGTTCCAATGTTTTACCACCCTTTCCAGGAAGAAATGTTTCCAAATCTCCACCCTGAGCCTGCCCTGGCCCAGCCTGAGGCCGTTCCCTCTGCTCCTGTCCCTGTTCCTGGAGCGGAGCCACAAGGTCCCCCCTGAGCCTCCTTTTCTCCAGGCTGAGCCCCTTCCCAGCTCCCTCAGGAATTCTCCAGCTCCTTCCCCAGCTCCGTTCCCTGCCCTGGACATCTGGAATCAGCAGAAATGCAAATTCTGGGGAGCCAGACAGACAGAGCACTGTGGAAAGTGCTCCAGTGGGAAAAGCCCTGGGGGTGCTGGGGCCAGGGGCTGGACACGAGCCCAGGGGTGCCCAGGTGGGCAAGAGGCCCCTGGCAGCTGGGCTGGGTGAGGAATTGTGTGTCCAGCAGGAGCAGGGCAGGGATTGTCCCTCTGTGCTGGCTCTGAGAGGCCCCTCCAGGGCTGTGTCCAGTCCTGGCTCCTGCAGGAGAGCCCTGGAGGGGCTGGAGCGTGTCCAGGGCAGGGAACGGAGCTGGGGAAGGGGCTGGAGCCCCAGGAGGGGCTGAGGGAGCTGGGAAGGGCTCAGCCTGGAGAAAAGGAGGCTCAGGGGGGACTTTGTGGCTCTGCACAAGCCCCTGCCAGGAGGGGCAGGAACAGGGACAGGAAGAGAGGGAACGGCCTCACGCTGGGCCAGGGCAGGCTCAGGGGGGACAGCAGCAGGAATTTCCCCCATGGAAATGGTGCTTAGGGAGGTTTGCAGTGCCCATCCCCGCAGGTGGCACCTGGAGCTGGCACTCACGCTGGGATGTTTCCACGCCCTTTTCCCATCTCCTCAATCCCCTCCCTCCGCTCCGCCGCCCTCCCCTCACAGCGCCCTCAGCCCCAGCCCCGCCCCCAGGACAGGGGGCGTGGCCTCGTCCCCCCCTAAGCCCCCCCCGTGCGCGCGCCCGGCGCCGGAAGCGCGAAAGGGCCGCGGGGAGGCGGAAGCGCGCGCGCGGCCGCGGCCCGAAGATGGCGGCGAAAACACAGGGCGGGATCCGCCTGAGCGCGGTGAGTCTGAGGGGGCGGCGGGGCCGCGGCCCGCCCGGGAGGAACCACCCGAGGGGCCGGCTCGCTCCGGCCTGCTGCCATGGGCAGGGACAGCTTCCAGCACCCCCGGCTGCTCAGAGCCCCGTCCAAGCTGGCCTTGGACACTTCCAGGGTCACTCCCTCAGCGAGGGCGGGGAGCGCCGCCTCGTCTCTCCGGGCGGGGGACATGGTGCCGGGGCTTTCCCTCTCTTCTCCCCGCTCAAATCCTCTAAAATGAATTTCTGTCGGTGCCGTGCCGAGGGGAAGGGGAGGGCTGGGGTGGGCTCGGTGTCGGGGCGGGATTTCCCAGCCGTGACCTCTAATTGCCAACTCGTAACTTCACGTCTTAACTACTTTTATTGCAAGCGGCCTAATTACATTTTAACTCTAATTGCGCCTGCTGATGAGTGTTCGCGCAGGTAAATGCTGCTGTGGTGTGCTGTTCAGTCGTGGTGTTGTTGCTGAGCTGCTGTGGCAATCGATGGTTTGATTGTGCTGATATAAATGAAGTTAAAGCTGTTTTTTCAGGTGAAACTGGAGGGTTTTTCCCAGTCGGTGCCTCTAAACCTTCACCTGGCTCCATCTCCTTGCTTTAGAACAGTGAAAAGAAGCAGGAGAGCTACGATGAGTAGCTTAGGAAATATTTGAGTGAAAAAGGTGTGTTCGGATATGCTCGAATTACAGAATCATTTAGGATGGGAGAGACTCCCGAGATCATTGAGTTCAACCTCTGGCTGAAATTTTATCACCTGATATCGATTTATGTTACACTAATATCAGTTTCTGTTACCCTGATAGAATTTGCCATGATTCTAGAGATGAGCCCTAAACATCATCTCCTTGAAGTTCCAAAATTGCTTTTTGATTTTGATTTCCGGCCTTTAATTCTTGCAAGTGTTTGAAACCCACAGTTTGTGAGATATTTTATTGCAGCAGGGTTGTCCTGCTTCTTTAAATAAAATTTGGATTTATTAATACTTTTTGGACATATGATTTGTCTGCTTGAGTGGGAAAAGTATCAAAAATCAGCTTTGCATCTTACACTCCAGAGTTGAAAATCATTCTCAGGGTGAAAACATTTACCAAGCTGAACTCTCAGAGGCACAAACGAAACAAGACACACTTGGTAACTTTCTGAATTATTTTTAGGCTGCTCTTTGGTTTTGTCTGTCGCAGAAACAACTGAGAATTTGCATTCAGTGGCTTTCCAGTGAAAGCTGTGGGTTTTGCAGGGTTTTTTTCTTTTTTTATTTATTTTTTTGCTCAGGTGAAGCAGCTGATGCAGTTTTGCCCAGGTTTGTAAAAGGCTTTGTATTGCAGAGAATGGTGGGGAGAGCTGATGGTCACAGTTCTTTGGGAATATAAAGTATTTCCCCTGGATTCAGAGGCACTGGGAGGGCCTGGGAACTCATTCCCACTCTGGAATTTCTCTCCTGCTGTTGCTCTGGCAATATTTTTGTCCAGCTGAACAATGAAGCAGCTCGGGGAAGTGATCCAGGATAATATTTTAAGAGTGGTTTTTAATTTGGATCTGTCCCTTGATGTGGCTCATTGCACAGTCATGGATTGTGCAGCTGGGAGGAGAAATTTCAGGAGGAATTTCCCCATGGAAAGGGAGCTCAGGGATTGGCAGTGCCCAGGGAGGTTTGCAGTGCCCATCCCTGCAGCAGGTCACAGTTGGGACTGCCTGGGCTGGGAGGGATTTTCCAACCTAAAAAAATTCCATGAAAATGGCAGTGTTGTTCCCAAGAAGTTGTTAAATAAATGCAGGGTAAACCAAGATGTATTTTCCACTCAAATGCATGAATTACTGTAGTGATGGTGGGTAACACACAAAAATTTATTATGTGCAAGCAATAAATTCCTAAGATGAGGCAAACTCTGCAGGGGTTTGGGATTTGTGCTCAACTTAGGATCTGCAAGGGATGGGACAGTTCATGTTTGCTTGGAAAACTGCAATTCCTGTCATTTTTGAGAAAAAAAACACCTGCTTTATTCTTCAATATTTGCTGGTTATAACTGCAGGAGGTGCAGTTTAGTATCAGACGTGGAAAGAGTTTAATTTCTCAGGGCAGTTTGGTTTCAGACATGGAAACAGTTTGATTTCTCAGGGCAGTTTGCTTTCAGACATCCAGCTGGAAGAAGTGGGAGGTTTGAGTTGTATTTGGCTGCACTTGGTCTCAGCAGAAAAAAAATGAAATTACTAAACAAAACCCACTTAGTAACAAAATATGTTTGGCTGAGCAAGCAAAACAGCTGGATTGGCCAAGTGAGTGTTCAGCTCTTGCTGAATCTCAATTAATTATGAGCTAATTAAAGTGGTGCATTGATGAATGAAGTGTGAGGGGACAAACGGACTTAAATATTTCTTGATGAGTTCATCAGGAATTAGGGAGTGGCTGCTGCCAGCTGGGTTGCTCTGGAGGAAACTACAGAAGTGATGGCTTTAAAGCACTGTGTGCTGTTCTTCAGTTGGGTTTCAATGCCTGGCATGAGGAAAGCAGGCTGGAGGGGGCTTGGAGCATCCTGCTCTGGTGGCAAGTCTTGGAGCTGGGTGGTCTCTAAGCACAAAGCAGTGTGGAGTTGTGTGATCAGGTGGTGCTGTCTGCTCTGAGGTGACTTTCCCATGAATTCCCTGTGGCAATCCTGCTCACTTTTTGCTGAGGGGTAGGAGACACAGAGCCCATTTGTTCCAGGTCCCATCTTGCAGCCCTTCCCACACCTGTTACAATTCCCACCTTCCTCAAACCCTCCCCCAGCATTGATCCAGAGAATATCAGCACAATTCCTGTGATGTTGTTTTCAGAATTCCCAGTGGTTCACAGCAGGGAAATGAGGGCTGGAGCTGTTGTGTTACACATGCAGGGTTTGATTTCTGTGCACACAGAATGATTTGGTTCACAGGCAGAAAAGGACAATTATTGGTGATGGTGACATGATGGTGACACTGAGGTTCTTTCTGTCCTTCCTCAGCATTTTCTGATGGTCGGGGAGGTGCTTCTTCCTTTTCAGAAGGAATTTTTTCCTGGAAAGGGAGCTCAAACCTTGGGAAGAGCTGCCCAGGGAGGTTTGCAGTGCCCATCCCTGCTGGTGGCACACAGGTGGCACTCAGGGTGACAAGGTGGCCATGGGGCACAGCTGCGACTGCCTGGGCTGGAAGGGATTTTCCAGCCTCAGAAATCCATGAGATTCCCTAGTGTGAGTTGATGCCTCCGTCAAAACCACAGTCAGGACTTCTTGCCAAATCCATACTGCTGAGTTCCAGGGAATCAGCACTTCCAGCCTCCCCTATGGCTGGAGTTCAGTGTTTCAGCAGGGAGTGAGAGATGCCAAATCCCTGAATGTGCAGCCCTGGGATTTTTAAATGGCTTTGTTTTGCCAGGAGGGATTTCAGGTGGGAAAAACCCCACCAGTTCTTTCTGGTGAATTTTGATCCCAAAGCTTAGAAAACAAAGGAGCAGATGCAGCCAGCTCTGTGACAGTGAAGAGAATCACCCAGGGCTTTGAGGATCCCCTGAGTTCCTCTACAGCAGAAGGAAAAATCCAAAGATCCTTCTGCCCACGTGCTGTGCCACATGTGAGATTTCCATTAATAACCCAGAGGAATTTTCTTTTGATTCAAAATTCCTTGGAAGTGTTTGCTGGGAGAACCCTGGCTCAGCCTGACTCCCTGCACCAAATTTTGCAAACCTGGAGCTCTGAAGCACAGATGGCAAGGAGGGGGGATGTGGTTTCTGTTCCCACTGGTGCTCCATGCAGAAATGCAGGGATTAAGTTGCACTTGGAAGTGTGTCATGTGCTGCTGTGACCTGAGCATGAGGTGACAGCTCTTGGCACTTTCTGTTGCTGCTCCTTATGCTTTTCTCCTGCTCTGCTGCCTGGTTTGTGGCTCTAGAATTTGCTTTTAGCATCATTCCTTTTCACCTTGGAGCTCTGAAGTGGCTGCTTGCTTTTATTGGCACTTTATTTATACTTGATTTTTACTTACACTTCATAAAAGGAACTCTGTAAAAATGATGCAGTATGATATGTACACAGTATTTAAAACATCTCTCAGATTTTCTCTGTATAATAATGTGCATTATGTGCTGGTTTTTGTGGTACAAGGGCTGGTTTTCTGTGTCATGGTGCTGCTTTTTCTGCCTCACAACTCTGGCAGGGGGCTTGAGCAATCTGTGCAGGGGGTTTGTGTTAAAGGCTTTGTGGGAGTGTAGCCATGGATTTCCTCAGGGATAATGCAAACACAAGGATTTTTGCAGTTAAAATTTCAGGTCCTTCACTTCCATGGATATTTAGTTCTGTTTTTCCAAGTCTTGAAGTGAATGTATGTGAGCCTAGGCTGGGGCTGCTTGGCAATGACACTCCAAGTTACATCCCATACAGAGGTGCTTGATTTGCATATTTTCATTTAATTCTGTGCCTTTGGGTGCATCAGATGTGAGATCCAACTGCTAAAACAGATCAGCCCCTGAGAGGGGACACAGAGGGTATTGGGTGCTGCTCACTCTTCACATGAAGTTGGATCCTCCTGGTTTAAGATGTGAGTTTTTAACATCTGAGAGTTCTGTTACTGGGTTTGAACCACAGCTTTGGTGTTTTCTGTAACCTGGCATCATTATATCAATAGTTCCTTACATTTTTATAAAGACTGTTAGGATGACAACCCATGCTCAGATTATGCTGGATTAATGTTCCCTGCCATAACCAAAAATCAGTTCAATTGCAGCCTTTTATTAGTGTTGTCCAAAGCAACTTCATGGGATCTTCCTTTATTTAACAGGCTGATTTCTGCCTTGGAGAGCACAAACTAATGCTCCTGCTTGTGCTTTATTCCAGCTGTGCCCAAAGTTCTTGCACACCAACTCCACCAGTCACACCTGGCCCTTCAGTGCAATTGCAGAACTCATAGGTAGGTGCTCAATAACTTGCAATAATTTTTGTTTCTTGCTACAAAACCTTTTCCCATCAGATAGGGGAAGACCTGGCTGAACATGCTCAGTTTTGCTCTTGTTCTGGTCCTGTACCTGCATCTGTTTGTTAATTGGACATCTCCAAAGTTCCTCTGTTCAGCATCAGCTGGTTCCTCAAAATAAAGGTGTGGCTTGGGACCCAGCCAAGCTGATTGAGCACTTTGCTGCTCAGCCACTCACTTTGCCAAAGGAGCAACTCCTCTGGTCACAATTTTCCCCTTTCCCCTTCTCTCTCTGTCCCTTCTCTCTCCCTCACTCCAGAAATTAACCCAGCAGAAGAAAGCAGGGATTTTTCAGCTGGAGAAAGCCAAAGCTGTCCCAAGCAGGAAACCAGAGCCCTGTGGCTGTGGCAGGGCTGTTTTGGGAGCACAGTCTGTTAAATCAGCTGAGCTCTTTTCACACTCCATCTACTTCAAACTTTCAGTTGTACCTGTATGTCCTCTTTGTGATGCTGAACACATTTTATGAAACATTTCCCTGTGATGCAATTTGGACTTAAAGTTTATAGGAAGAAAGCTGCCAAGCTGTGATTCCCTTTATTGGCTTGAGCTGTTTTCTCTCTCAGCTGAGCCTGCAGGACAGGCAGTGAGGCAGAGGTGCCACCACATCCCACCCTTCCTTCTCCTCCCAAATCCCAGGGGATGAGGGAAGAGATGGAAGAAAGTGTGTTGGGGCAGCTGAGGCTGGGCCTGGCTTTGTGGTTTCTCTTTCACTCATGTTTGATCTTTCACATCACAAACAGAAAGTCGAGTCTAAAGCATTTTGCAGCTCCCCTCCAAGGGCTGGGAGAAAGCAGACATTGACCAGCTGCTCTGCAGGCAGGAAATGAAACTGGAGCCTTGCCTTGGTTTCATTTTCTCTTCTCATGTGAGCTGCTCCCCCCAGCTATGTCATTGATAATCTGGGGAATTTTGGGACACTTTGGGTGAGTTCTCCTGGTTGGTGCAGCTGTTCCATCCTAGCCCTTTAATTTACTTTAAAATTTGCACTTAGCTGAATTTTTGTTTTCAAGTCTCCCACTGTTTGCTTTCCTTGCCCTCAGATAATGCCTATGATCCAGATGTGAGTGCCAAACAGATCTGGATCGACAAAACCGTCATCAACGACAACATCTGCCTGACCTTCACCGACAATGGCAACGGCATGAACTCAGAGAAGCTGCACAAAATGCTCAGGTGGGCACCTCTGCACTGCCCTGTGGCACTGCTCACTGCACTCCTGCTTCTCATACATAAATCACTGATTTTGCTCATAAATTCAGCATTTCCAGAGCAGGCAGGTGCTGCTAAAGCTTCCCCGTAGCTTTGTCAGAGAACTTTTCCTTAATTTCCTTTTGTCCTTCATGCTGTGGAAATTCTCTGTAGTCCCTGCTAGTGGAGATAAGAGAACTCAAATATTTTTGCTATCATCATCATCATTATTATTACTAATTGCTTTAGTTTAAGTTAGTGAAAGAGAGAAAAAGGGAGATTCAGATCAAACCCACTGCAATATTAATAACAGAATGTAGAAATATTAGAATTGTAGAAATAATAGAATTGTAGAAACATTTTCTACATTTTTCATTTCTATTCAAAATAGAAATTATTTTCTATTTTTTAAATAATTGTCTATTTATCTTTAAATATTCTGATTTTTCTCTCACTTCTACAGTAGCAAAAAGCTTTCTGTGTAGTTTCTCTCTTAAGAATAAAAAATTGCTCTGCCTGCAGATTTAAATTTGAGCAAGCTTGGATCCAAACTGCTGTTTTGCTGTTAGATACCATAATTCAGAGCTTCCTAAATTCCATCTGCAGTTCCCTGTTTCACTTGAAGTGTGATATGGAAAACTTGTGATCAAACATTTTCTAGGAAGTGGAGAGGGGAAAGACACAGGCTTAGGAACTTTTATAAATATTTATTGTGAAACTGCAGGATAACTATCAGAATCCATTGGAATGATTTTTTTACCTTATTCCAGACTGGATATTTCTATTCCATCTTAAAAGCTGGAAGTAGATTTTCCCAAGTTTTGCTGTGGTTTTAGCAGCATTGTCCAGGTGATTTTAGGATTTAATTGCTGTGATTTTAGGATTTAATTGCTCAGGAATCCCTGACTGTTGGAACCTGAAACCTGGGAGTTTTAAACTTTCTAATATTGACTCCCAGGAGAACATGCTTTTGACTTGAGGCCTTGGAGAAGGGTCAAATCTGAGTGATGGAGTTAAAATCAGGGGTGTGCAGTTAAATAGAAGTGTGTGATCACATGGTGAAGGGTTTGGAATTTGGGGTTTTAGAATAGAGTAATGGGTATGGGACAACATGGAGGTATAAATAAAGTATAAATAATATAGATATTAGCTTTTAATTAGATAGTTAGGCTTGTAACTAACTAAATTCACCTCCATTGTCTCTCTTTTGGCTTGAAGTGCTGAAAAACTCTCTGTACTTTAAATAAATTGAATAAACAAAGTCCAAACAAAAATCCGTTTCTCAAGCCATTCAATCCTGATGAGTTAAAACAAGAGGGTTAGGTGAAGTAATTTGGCAAGTCCTGCACTTGCATCTCTTGCTCCCTGAAGTTTTCCAGGGATTTTTTTCCCCACCCTCCTCATGTTTTCTGTGCTGCAGCTTCGGCTTCAGCGAGAAGTCGGTGATGAACGGGCGCGTTCCCGTGGGGCTCTACGGGAACGGCTTCAAGTCGGGCTCCATGCGCCTGGGCAAGGATGCCATCGTCTTCACCAAGAATGGGGACACCATGAGCGTGGGGCTGCTGTCCCAGACTTTCCTGGAAGTCACCAAAGCAGAGCATGTCATGGTTCCCATCGTGACATTCACCAACCAACATATCCTTTCAGAGTTCCCGGTGAAAAAGCGCGAATTTGGGGTGACGTCGCTTTATTGCTGTTTATAGCAAAATTCTCTCCTTGGAGAGGAGTTAAAAGCCAGAACATTGTCAGAAAATTACATCTGAGGTGCTGTAGTTGGTTAAAACTTTAACTTTGTAGGAGTTCTGAGATGTGGAATGAGAAGCTGGGAAGTGAGTCCAGAAATTTCCTCATTTTTGCAATCTTGATTCCATTCCAAGTCGCTGTCCTTAACACAGTGCCCACGGCAGATCAGTGACCCAGCAGAATCCAGGAACAGCCTCAAGGCCATCCTCACACATTCCTTGTTCTCCACTGAGGAGAAGTTACTGGCAGAGCTGGATGCCATCATAGGAAAAAAAGGCACCAGGATTATCATTTGGAACCTTAGAAAGTAAGATAAATCCAGTCTGTCACCTCATTAATTTCACATTTTCTTTCAGTCTTTGCTAAAAAGATTTGGGGATTCTTTGTGTGTGGAATCTGAACAAGCTGTGCAACAAGCTGGACTCAAATCTGAAATTTAGCAAATTCCCTTTTTTCCCTTTTTCCTGCAACAACCTCCTCTTGCATTTACTTTTTCCCCCTATAATTAATACATTTTCCCTTCTTAATTCTTAGAGATAAAAACAACAAACCAGAATTTGACTTTGACAAGGATAAATATGACATCAGGATTCCAGAAGACTTGGATGAAACAGGCAAAAGAGGCTACAAAAAACAGGAGAGGCTGGACCAGATCGTTCCAGAAAGTGATTACTCGCTACGAGTACGTGGTGGATTTTGAAAATTGGTTTATTTTTTGGAATCTGGAGGGTTTAAATGTTTTAATTTTAATAGAATGTGTGTTTTGTAGGCTTACTGCAGTATTCTGTACCTGAAACCAACCATGCAGATCATCCTGAGAGGACAGAAGGTGAAAACACAGCTGGTTTCCAAAAGTTTGGCCTTCATCGAGAGGGATATTTACAGACCCAAATTTCTCAATGTATCCTTGAATATTTCCATTGCAGAGCTGGATTCTGTTGCAGTTGTAACCCAAAATTCATCAATACTTTTTTTTGTTGTTGTTTTATCTCAATATAAGAAAAGAAAGCTGTAAGACCCACTGAGAGTAACTCTTATTTTTTTGTGTTCCTTGAGATTCACCCTGGTTTTCCTTAATATCTGCTCAAAGGCCAAAACTGTCAGAATTACTTTTGGATTTAACTGCAGAAACAAAGATCATTATGGAATAATGATGTACCACAAAAACAGACTCATCAAAGCTTATGAAAGAGTTGGCTGTCAGTTAAAGGTAAGAAAATGAGGCTTCCAAATACTTTGATATCTTGGAAAATTTTCTTCAAACACTGATTTTAAAAAAGAATGGATGGAAAGCAAGATCCTGATGTATGCTTTATAAAATCACCTTTTTTGCTGTATGTAGCTGTTAAAAATTGTATTAAATGTTTGGTTTTGGAGCTGTTTGATACCAAAATATGAATCTGAGCACAGAGGGGTGAAACAGAGGATTTGTTGTTTAGGGGGTTTAGATCAAAATCCTCTCCTTGGAGCCAGCAAATCCTTTTTACCAATGTAGGCACAGTTAATATTACCTCCAGCAAACTCTTGCAGTACTGCATGGATTTTGTGTTGGGTTTTCCTGATAAACTTTAATTCCTTGCAGGCAAACAACATGGGTGTGGGTGTTGTTGGGATTATTGAATGCAACTTCCTAAAACCAACTCACAACAAACAAGATTTTGACTACACCAATGAATACAGGTACTTTTATCTGCATTTTCTATCCCATATTGCCATTTCCTGGGGAATACTTGATAAACTGCATCTTTTAATAGGAAGAAGAAAAGTTTCTGGTGTTCTGGTTTAAATGCAAACAGCTCCTTTTAGACTTTTTTATCTCTTTCCCTTTCCATAAAATATTTTCCCACAATATCTACACCATCCTTGTTTCCCTTTTTTTTTGTGGCTGTTCAGGAGGAGGCATTTTCCCAACAGTGTTTTTAATGTGGAAATTTCTGGGCATGGATTGCAAACACTGGTGATCCTGGAGCAGGAATTGGGAATGCCCTTGAGCAGGGAATGGTTTCCACTTGTTGGGTTTTTTTGACCACTTCAATTCCTTGGGTTTGATTTGTCTGTCAGCACTCCAGGAAATTGGGGAACTTGGTGCCCAACAAATATAATGAAGTCAATATCCAGACAAGTGAGGAGAATCACAGGATCATAAGGTTGGAAAAGACCTCCAAACCTTTGAGTACCACTTCCAGTTGTTCCTGGACATAACTTTGGGGTGGAGGTGTGAGTTAAATTACAATAAATTATAATGAACCCAGTTCATCTGAGGAGAGGGATTTCAGCAGCAGAACAGCTTCTCCTTTCTTGGCTGCTCTGTCAGCTCCTGGCCCTTGGAGCTCCCATTCCTGCAGGGATTCCAGTGGTGTCTCCACTCTGCTGCCTTGTTTATCATGCAGGAACAGATTCCCTTCATGCCAGCTGCATTCCATCCAGGGAGCAGCAGCTGCATTTCACCTCTGATTCCATTTCTGTCACAATGGGGATGTAACTTCCCACTTGCTCTGATTTTACCCTCACACAGTGATACCACCCTTGAAACATCTTCTGGGGAGGTTTTTGTGCCACTGAGCGCTCCAGGCTTCACAAGATGTGAAAGTTGTGAAGTGATGGAAAGGTGCCTGCACTCCTTCCCTCCCCAGGAAAGGGATGTGGTGCCATCCATGCCTCAGTGCTCACTGCTGCCTTTCTGGTGCCCCTGGGCTTCAGAGGTGACCTGGTCCCAAACTCTGGGCACACTCAGTTCACTGCACAAACATTTGTGTTGATTCAAGGCTCGGGGCGGTGTCAGGTGCTGAGCCAGGCAGGGCTGGGCCTGGTTTCTCATCCCTGCATTGCTCAGAGGTGAATTCCACAGGCTGACAGGGGCTGGCCTCACCTCCAGCTCACCTGGGGGCTTTGTTGTTCCTCATCTCTTCCTCTGGCTGTGCCAGGAGTCCCTGAGCTGCACCACGAGCAGGAAACAAAACTGAAAATGATCCTGGGTGAGATTGGACCTGCTCCTTTTATCAGAGTGCAGATTTGAGGTGATCAAATGTTTGCCAGCTCCTTTTGTCAAGTTGGACATCAGCTGAGAGTAGCCATGAAGCTGCACTTGGGATGTGCAGGAACAGCCAAAACCAGGGTGAGGTGCAGGATTGGTTTTGTGCTTTTTAAAATTTTCTGTTGAGGCTGAACTGGTGAAACCTCTCCAGGATTTGCTCTGTTAATCAACAGCACTCTTGATTTTTCAGTCTTTGTGCTCTGACTTGTATTTCCAGGCATTCCTTTGCTGACAAACATGACTTTAGACAATTCCTCATTTCTACAGGTTTGTTAAAAAACCCAAAAAACTTCATAAAAGAAAAAAAGAAAAGCTTTTAGCAAAGCTTTTTTCCCTCACTCTTGTGCAATTAAAATATTCACAGAATCACAGGGTTGAAGAGACCTTCAAGATTGAGTCCAACCCATGCCCTAACAACTCAACTAGACCATGGCACCAAGTGTCACATCCAGTGTTTTTTTAAACACATCCAGGGATGGTGACTGGGCAGACCAGCAAAAAAAAATTTTTGCTAATATCCAACCTATTAAAGTTCATGCACTTACTCTGTTACTGCAGGTTATAAAGGTTCTTTCTGTGCTAGAATTGGATGATTCAAGGTGATCTTTAAATCTTTTCTTTGCAGGCTCACAATAGCAGCCCTGGGAGAAAAGCTCAACGATTACTGGAACGAGATGAAAACCAAGAAAAACGAGGAATACCCCTTAGCTCTGCCTGTCGAGGAGATCCAGTGAGTCCCACTGTGACAGCAGAGAGCTGAACACACAGACCCTGATTTATCTGATATGAGAGCACTCTGTGATGTGCAGATCCTGACAGGTTTGGCTTTTCCCCAGGAAACAGCCTGACCAGACGTGGGTGCAGTGTGACGCGTGCCTCAAGTGGCGCAAGCTCCCGGACGGAATCGAGCACTTGCCGGAGAAGTGGTACTGCACCCTCAACCCTGACCCTCAATTCCGGTAAGGACACGGCCCAGGGACACCCCCAGTCCTTCCTGACCACCTGGGGAGCACCAGGGATCTTCAGCTCCTTCTGGTTTTTTTTCTGTCCCATTCCTTCCCTCAGGAATTGTAACGTGCCAGAAGAACCGGAGGATGACGATTTAATACATCCCACGTACGAGAAAACCTACAAGAAAAAGTGAGTTCTGGAAACTTTGACAAAGCTCTCAGCACTAAAAACACCAAGGAGAGCTGTGCAGCAGTTGGGGTGAAAGTCCAGTTCCCAAAGGGATGATGTCCCATAGGATTTGGCAGTTTGGGGTGTCCTGGAAGGAAACTCTTAGGAGACCTGGGCTGTGTAACTTTAAGATCACATAGAGGAATATGAAAAGATCAATTCATTTATTTAGGAATAAAAGGTGTGTGACAAAAACTGTTTGGTAATTGTGATGCTGCCTCACATTCTAGAGTAGGAGTTTGGGGTTATTTTAAATATTTTAATAAATAATCCAGAGGCAATTTGTTGGAAGTTAAGCTAACCTAAGCTTCCAGCTTCCTGAGGAAATCTTCATTCAATAAACAAGAATACTTGGATTGTTGTATCTAGCTGAGATAAGGAGAATTGTGTTTGCTTTTAGATCTTAGATTTAGTTTTTAGAATGAATGAACAGTTTGAATCCAAGCTCTTAATTTCTGTTTTTTCCTTGCTGCTGTGCAGGGACAGGGAAAAACTGAAGAGGCGACTGGAGTACAGCCACCAGGTAACTGCTGCAGCTCCAGTGTCTGCTTAACATCCACTGGTACTCTGATGGCTCTGCAGGATTTGCTCACCACCCAAAATCCCCTTTTTTTGCTGCCCAATGATGGAAAATCTATTTCTCTCAGGAAGGAGTTTGAGAGGACAAAGATCTCTGGTCAAATGTCAGTGACTGTTTTTAAGGCAGGACAGGCAGTTCTTGAAGGGGATTTGTTGGAGAGAGATGTGAAAGATGAACTTAAAAGTGGGGATAGACAGAGGTGGAACAGCTTCACTTGTGCAGGAGACACTCAAATTCAGATTAAATCCAGATGCAGATCAAGGTGTTTCTTGGGAATGTCTGGATTGTAACTCAGAATCAAATTTTCCAAGTGGGATTTAGTTTCATTTGCATTCAGAGTCAGTTTCTGACCTAAGATCATTTCTGGAGATGTTGCATGTTCTGTTTTAGTGTTTCTCTGCCTTACAGCTCCCCCAGTACAAAAGTAATTTCTAAAAGTGAAATAATTGTTCATTTTGGGCCAGCTGAGCAGCTTTCCCAGGGATGTCTGTGCTGGGGTTTGTGTCTTATGGGCAAACTCCAGACAGGACACAGCTTGGGAAAAGCTCTTGCCTGGGGTTCTGCACAGCACTTTAAAATGAAAAACTGGGATTTGCAATAATCCACTCAGCTTTCATCATCCCAAAATCCCAAACCTGGGTTCAAGGAGGTACTTGGATATGGAAATGTTAGAATTTTAGGTGTTGGTATGTAAAGAATTGCTTCACTCTCTCCTGAAGAATTTACTAATATCTGTTTATTTCCATTCTTAACTTACATTGTCTTATAGATGAATAATGAAATATTTTTAAAAACATCTGTTTCTTCAAGTAAATACTTCAAACCATTCTCACCTCCAAATGCAAAGGAAGCTCTTCCAAGGATACTTATACCAAAATCATCAGATGCTGCTGTTAGAAGATCTCTGCCTATTTTATTAAAGTGTCTTCCCCTCATTTGGATGCTGATAGCAGGTGAGTGGAGCTGTACAAAAGGAGATTGCTGTTTATTTCTAAAATGAATGTCTTGATGAAAATGATGGTATTGGGGGCTAAAATTCCTGTGGGAATTCTGGGAGCATGGGAAGCTCCAGGTTAAAGGGACCTGGAGATTTTGTCAAGTACAAAGTGAATGGAAAAAAATGAGAGGAGCATTTCTAGTGATTTGTCTGCTCAGGGTGCTCTCCACATTCCACAGATTGTTCTCCTGAAGCTCTGTGGGGATGTTCTGGGAATGCTGAGCCTGTTTCAGAATAATGTGGGATGTGTGGATGGCAGCCACTGGTTTTTCCAGGAATTTACTCTGGCTACACAAATTAAAATCCCATGCAGGAGATTTTCTGGAGTGATTAAATTTTAAACAGTGCACGTGGTTGGAAACAAGTGATTTGGCAGCATTTGAGCAATAAACTGATTATTTTAATATTTTCCTCCTCAGTCTGAAAGGAGGGCACAGAGCTCTGCAGTGCCTGTGTCCCTAAAGACACCTCGGGTCAGTGACAAAACATTCAACAACCACGAGGAGGAGGATGATGATGAAGATGTCATCATTTTAGAGGAGAGCAGCACTCCAAAGCCTTCAGCAGATGCTGATGCTTCTGTGGTAAAATGGAATGTATCAATTTGGATCAGGAGGAGAAGCAGAAGGAGAACACTCCCGTGGGGAACCTTGCACTGCAAGCACTTCAGAGGCAAAAAGCGATCAGCTGAGCTCAGCAACACAGACAGAGCTCCCAAACCTGGTGGTGAAAAAGGAAGAGGTTGAAGACATCCCAGTGCAGACTCCTGGGGAAGAGATGGAAAAGGAAGAGCACAAGGTCAATGGGGTTCCTGAGACAGCTGTAGAGATGGAAAATGAACTGAAAAAATCAGCTGCAGTTACTGAGCGAAGAGAAAGAATGTACCAAAGCAAATGTGAAGCGTTAACCCAAACAAGTGGAAACACTGGAGCAGCAGCTTTTGGAGATGAATAATAAATATGTAAAAAAGGAAATGTGCCATCAGGCAACGGAGACAGAGCCCTCCTTTGGAGAAGGAAACGCTGAGGGGAGGAGCTTGGCAGAGGTTACAGCTCTGTATGAGCAGGCCCTGGGGAAATCGCCACGCTGAGGGAGCAGTGCAGCACCCTGCAGAACCTAAAGACTGAGTGCAGCAAATGTGCTGATGGGGAGAGCAGGAGTGAGGGTGGATGAGATTGCAGTGCAGCTGGATGATGTTTTCAGGCAGCTGGACAAGTGCACCATTGAGAGAGACAGATACAAGAGCGAGGTAAAACACTCTGGCACTCAAATCATCTCTGCTTTTTACTCCCTGTTTCATTGCACTTCTACTACAACAATGTTTTAAATCGTTCTTACAGCTTTATTTTTCTTTTGATTGGCAGATTGAAGTCCTAGAAGTGGAGAAGAATCAAATGGCCTGTCAGTGTGAGGAGCTCAAGGCAGAGCTGGCTCAGTTAAAAGCTTCAATCCCACAGGCTGTAGCACGTGCAAATGATTCTACCACCAGTAATGTAGAAGACTCTGTAAATTTTTCTGATGGAGAAAGGTATCAGTTTTGTTCTTTCTAGATGTTCTTGCAAGGTTTTTGCTTGTTGGTTGTATTTTACATGTTTTGATGAAGGTTCTGTCTGATAATTGTATAATAAAATGTGATGCTCAATTCTTTTCTACTGCCTTTTGTGACTCCTAACTAATGTTGTTGGTTTTTTTATCAAGTGATGTTTGTGATTTATTATTTGTTTGTGTGAGCAGGATTGGCCACTGCACAGCAGAATGGCAAACTGATACTTCTTAAATATCCAAAATGTTGTATAATTTCTAAACACAACTTGCAAACCAAGGAGAGAAAAGGGAGGCAGGAAAGAGGGTGATCATCATTTTCTGCTGTGTAATGAACTTCACTTTGAGAGTCTGTTTTTTTCTCTTGAATCAACTGAAGAGCCTGGATTTGAAACTTTTCCTTTAAGAACTCCTTGCTGCAGGCAAATCCTGTGGAATCAGGGTGTATCTTGGAATTAAACAAGGTTGAAACTTCCAGCTGGAGAGCTTGGAGCTCTTGGGGAGTGGGAATAGCACACACACAAAAAACTCCAGAGCAGGTGGAGAGGAGTGAGGGGAGAATGCAGGGGGGAAACATCACCTGAAATAAAGACTCAGGTCAGGGTCCAATTCAGCAAACTGATCCCTGGCACCAGATGAGAGGCATTGCAGAGAGTATTGTTTTCCCATATTTAGGCCAGCCAGAGCTGCATCCTGTGCACTGCAGCCTCAATCCCAGGGAAAACATGGAATAAATCTACCTGGAAACCACCTGCAGCCCCATGGGAGTCAAAAGGGAGTAAGGACAACCAGCTTGGGGTGACTGAGAACAAAGTGGGGATCAGCAGCAAGGCCAAGAATGGAAAAGGCTTTTGCACCTCAAGTCCTGTGTCCAGTTCTGTGGTGCTTTAAAAGGACATTGAGGGGCTGGAGCAGGGCCAGGGAAGGGAACAGAGCTGGGAAGGGGCTGGAAAACAAATCCTGGAGGAGCAGCTGAGCTGGGAAAGCTCAGCCTGGAGAAAAGGAGGCTCAGGGGGGACCTTGTGGCTCTGCACAAGTCCCTGCCAGGAGGGAACAGCAGGGAAAGGAGGAGAGGAAATGGCCTCAAATGGCACCAGGGCAGGCTCAGGGTGGAGATTGGGAAAGAAAATTTCCCTGTCAGAGTGGTGAGGGTTGGGATGAGCAGTCACTGTCTGTGGGAGTGCTCAGGAGCAGGCTGGATATGGCCCTGGGGATGTCATTTTGGGGTCTCTTCTAACCCTGGGGATTCATGGCCTGGCTGACAGAGCCAAATGAATCAATAAATCCCTGATGCCATCAGATTAGAGGGAACTCAGGAGGGCAGAGCTGCTGCTGAGGGACTGTGACAAATTGGACAAATGGGCTGGGAAAAAAAAAACCCAGAAAATTCCAGAAGGACACCTGAGAGCTCCATGCAGGATCACAAGCTGGGAGAGCAGCTGCAGGAAGGTGCTGGGGGAGTGGCGGTGCAATGTGAGCCAGCAGTGCACTCTGCTGGTGGCACAAACCACCTCCTGCTGGGCTGCCCTGGCCAAGTGACTCCTCCTGGTGCTCAGCCCAGCCAGGGAGTGCTGGATCCACACCCCTGGACACCCTGGCTGGATGATTTCCAGACACCCCTCTCAATCTTAAAAAAAGAAATTTAGACACATTAAAAATTATCCGTCAGCATTTAATTTTATTTTTCCTTATAGCTCTGACTTGTGTTTACTAAAAGAATTAGCAAATAAATGCAGGACTTGGAAGTAACTTCCCCCACAAGTTGATGGAGATATGGCAGCACTGGGAGAACTGGTCATGGAGATGAGAAAGGAACTGAGAGTAGAAGGAAATGGGCCACAGAAGGGATGGCTCATGGCAAAACAATTTGATCAGGAAGAGGACACAGCAAGGACATCCAGGAAAGAAACCAAAAAAAGGGAGGCACAGCCTTTTCCCTGGGCTATAACTCTTATTTCCTATATTTTTTCAAAAACTTTTGGACAAACTCCTCTTTCTTGCCTTTTCCTCTGTTCTCTCCTTTTGTTCTCGTGGGTTGTGGTAGTTTGGGTTTCTCAATGGATCAAAATAGCAGGGCTTAATATTGCTTGGAGAAATCCAGGTGGTGTGGGGTAAAGGATTGTACCAATGCTTATTCTGAAATATTTGACAGGAATACAGTTCAGTAGTGGTTTGAAACTGAGGGAATTTGAAGCTGAAAACTGCAGAGAAGCTTGGAAAAACCGATAGATTTAGAAATAATCTTGATGCAGCTTTACCTGCATCTATTTTTTTTTTTTTTTTGATGGTTTATGGGAGTCATGGAGCATCTCCAGTGTGGATTATCAGTGCAGCTTTGTTGGGTGGGCTCTGCCCACAGAATTCCATCTCCATCTGATCCTTTCCTGTTCTCTCCCCAGCCTGAAGCTCCGTTCTCTCCGTGTCAACGTGGGACAACTCCTGGCCACCATCATGCCTGACCTGGACCTGCAGCAAGTGAATTATGACATTGATGTGGTGGATGAAATCTTAGGGCAGGTGGTAGAACAAATGCATGAAATCAGCAGTACTTAAAAAAAAAAAAAAATCTCCATGTTACAGCAGTTTTATTGCTCTTCCATGATAACCTTTAGGTTCCAGACTGTAAATAGGGCTGCTTCACTTTATATATTTGACATAGGTGGATCTCTCAGTGTAAATATTCCATATTTAGCTGCTCACTTCCTCCTCAAGGAACACTGTCAATACTGACCCACCCTGATGTACTTAATTAAGGATTTTGCTTTGGAAATGTATTTGTAATTAAATTTGCAGATATTTTTACTATTAGGAATCTTAATACTTTTTCTACAGACACCTTTTGGTTGATTTTTGGATCTTATATAAGCATTAATACCTGTGAGTATTTCCTCTTCTAAAGTAGTGGAATATCTTAGAAATGCAAAAAAAAAAAAAAGGAAAAAAAAGAATTTCCTTGATTTCCTTCCCAGAGTTGTTGTATCCCACAGTGTTGTTCCATTGCTCCCAGCAGTGTTCTGTGTTGCATTCATAGGATAGAGATGTAAGTAGTGGGAATTTGGGCCATATTTGGGGAGTATTTGTGTGGTACTGCCAAAAGAAGGCTCCTTTAAGGGTTTTTTCCTGAAAACTGGGGATGGATCAGTTGGATGGAAGCAGCTGGAAGAGGAGGGATGTTTGTTTATTTGTGGTATAAACTACAGGGTGAGCTGGAGCTGAAAATGTTCAGCTTCAACAGCTTTAGACAGTTTTTATGTAGAGGCAAGAAAAGAGAATTCCTCTTTTCACATCTCCCCTTTTAGAGTTGTGTTCTCTAAATCTTCCCATTTCTCTGGGGTCATGGGAAAACCTGGAAGCAATGGTACCAAGAGAAATTCCCACTCATTGGGAATGACAAACTGGGTGGCAAAGACAGCAAATCCATCTTTTCCTCTGTGGTGGGATTGGTCACCCAAAGAGCTAGCCAGAAAAATGATTCCTGCATTTAAATATAAAAAATAAATTTAAAAGAATCATTTCATTACTGTTCAATATGTTGATTCTTAGGAAGTATCTATTATTTTTTTTTAAATAAAGCCAATGTTGTTGGCTTTTGCACTGCTACTGTCCTGAGTTAATCCCTTGGTGTCCCTTTTAGTTGTAGTTCAGTGGAATTCTGTCCCTGGACAAGATTTCAGTGGAAGATCTCTATGCCAATAATAGGAATGCACTACTGTTGGACTTTCTAAAGGAGAAATTGAATGTTTGATTTGGGAAGAGGTGGCTGTAATATAACTACATATGACTTTTGCAAAGTTTCTATTTCCCATTTCTTGGTGTGTAGCTTTTCCATTTCTTAATCATTATTTATTATGTTTCATCAGACTGTAGCTGAATTTCTAGTAGACAACTGGCAAAATAGAGCACATGTCTATATTAAAAATGGCAAATTTACAATGTACATTTACACTTTGGACAACGGTGGACTTATGGAAATGGTTTCTATTTACTTGTTAAAATGTATTTTTTGTAAAAAATAAAGATATAAATCAGAGTTTGCAGGACCCCAACTTGTGTTTGTTTCTAAATAAACCCTGTGCAGAATGGCTGAAGTGTTGGGTGTTAGAAGAAAGCCTGGCTCAAACTGGTGTTGGACTGGGCACACCAGTATGGAAATGGCTCAAACTGGTGTTGGACTGGGCACACCAGTATGGAAATGGGATGGGAAATTTTTCTTTTGGTGTCCTTGGTTCTTGCCACTGTTATCATTCAGATAATAATTTATAAATATATTGAATTAATATAGTTATTTTATACTATTATCTGATTTATTTAAATAAAGGTATTTAACATTATATAGTATTTTAATATGTGAAGATGATATATTTATCACATTGATATTTATTGAAGCTATATGGTTCCTATAAAAGCTGACATATTATACTACATTAAAAAGTAGTTTAAAAGGGATTACAAATTGTACTATATCAAAATCATTGTGATCAATAATGAGAGCAATGTTGGATTTGTCTTTATAAATGATCTGGTGGTGGATAAAACCAGCACTGAGAGAGAAAAGAAACAGTGGGAAGGATTCCACTGTTTGATGAATGGAAAAAAAGATACTTGCCTTTCCAAACAAACTGTAGGTTTGCTGAGAAATGAAACTGGGTATTGGAAGATGAAAGAAGCAATGGGGTAAAACCATGAATTCCATAAGAATTAAAAATGCAAAGGGAGGGTTGTACATTAGAGGGCAATCTCAGGGATCAGTGTTTGGGAAGTCTGTGCCTCTCAAGTACCTCAGCAATGGGGACAGAGAGAGGGAAATGCAGATGGGAAATTGGGATAAAAAGGGAGGTGAGGCCTCCAAAAATCTGAGAGAGCCCAGGGGATGCCCCATGGCTTCTCCCTTTATTGGAATAAAGCAACAAGGATTCTCTGTGTCCTTTTTGGACAGGAACCTCTGCTGTTTGTGATTAATTTTCCTGACAGGAGCACAAGGGAGATGGGTGCTCAGAATGTCACTGTCCCCACGAGGGTGGCACAGCAGGGCACAGCCCCTGTGTCCCCAAGCCCATGGAGCACCCGCACAGGACAAGGATTGTCCCAAGGGAGAAGATTCCGGAATTCAAGGGTTGTCCAAAGAATAAGAGGACAATGACAGTGAGCTGTGCCACGGAGATGACAAAGAGCTCTCCCATGGGAAGAGAAAGGCTGAGAGAATTGGGATTGTCCAGCCTGGAGGTTTTAGGGTGACTTCATTGTGGCCTTCCAGGACCTGAAGGGAGGTGACAAGAAAGATGGAGAGACAATTTCCAAAGGATGGAGTGACAGAGCAAGAGGGAGTGACTTCAAACTAAGAGAGATGGTTTAGATTCAATATTAGGATGAGATTCTTCCCTGTGATGGTGGGGAGGGGCTGGGCTGGAATTCCCAGAGCAGCTGTGGCTGCCCCTGGATCCCTGCAATGTTCAGCTCTAGGTTGGGAATTGGGGCTGGGACAGTGGGAGGTGTCCCTGCCCACTGGATGATTTTTAATCATCCCTTCCAACCCAAACCACTCTGGGATTCTGTAACACAGAATTAATCTTCCTTCGTGTGAGGCCCTGTGGGGTCTGAGGAGCTCCCAGGGCGCCATTTTGGGCTCCAACCCCGGCCCAGGGGCTCCCATGGGCAAGAAATAAGAAATTAAAGCACAAACTGTTTTCTCACGATGTCATTTTAGTATTAGTATTAGTATTAGTATTAGTATTAGTATTCGTATTAGTATTTGTATTAGTATTCGTATTCGTATTATGTTTTTAGGCAAAAATTTGCATTTGAAACAGAGAAGTTTGGGGACACATTACCCTTTAAGACTTCTTTATATTTACACCGGTCAAGCACAGCAATGCCTCTGAGATTAAAAACAACAACAACAACAAAACACCACTCTTTTGAGGAGGTGCAAGCATTTAGCTTTTTTTCATTTTAGGTTTATTTTGATGTTTTTTGCGGTTCCCCCGCCCCGGCAGCCCCTGAGGGCGGGCGCGCGCATGCGCGGGGCGGGCGCGGCGGGAGCGCGCGGGAACCGCGGGCGGGCCGCAGGTGAGGGGTGGGGGGGGGCGGATCCGAGCGGGGGAACCGCGCCGGGATTTGGGATTTTTGGGATTTTTGACAGTGGGATTTGGGGTCCCCGCGGTCTGGAGAGCGGGACTGGGGATTCCCGGAGCTCCGGGAGCGGCCAGCAGCGCCTCTGCCCTTCCCCAGCCCGCGCAGGGCCGCCTGTGCCCGCTCGGTGTTTGGATTCCGGATGGGGATGTTACCCCCAAAAAAAGTTTTTCTCTCAAGTGTTAAACCGATGCACAGGACTTGATATCATCCTCTTGCAATCTCTAAACTGGAATTCAGCCGTAATAATCACAACTTTTTGAAACAGCCTCCCTCAAAGCATCCTGTCAATGACTGCAATTCCAGGCGCTGAGAAATCCGCGCAAAGTTTGGCCGCAAGGAACAAGAACTGATGAGGGGTTTGTTGTGTTTTGTGCAGGAAACATGAAGGTGATCACCTGTGAGATAGTGTGGCACAATAAGGAGCCGGTGTACAGCTTGGATTTCCAGCACGGAGCGGAGGGGAGGATCAATCGCCTGGCCTCGGCCGGGGTGGACACGGCCGTGAGGGTGAGCCTGGGGCTCTGGGGAGGGATCCCAAACCCGGCTGGGTTGTGTTATCAGAAATGTCAGCTTGGTTATGCTATCAAAAATATCTGCTTGGTTTCGTTATCCAGAATATCTGCTTGGTCTCGTTATCCAAAACATTGGGTTGTTGGCAGGTACGTGCCACAGGGAATGGATGGTTTCAGGGATGAGTGTAAAATTGTGCAGCTGTCTGTAGAATTATAGATTGGTTTGGGTTGGAAAGATCATCCAGAGCCACCCCTGCCATGGCAGGGACACCTCCCAATGTCCCAGCCCCAGTGTCCAACCTGGAACTGAACATTCCAGGGATCCAGGGGCAGCCACAGCTGCTCTGGCAATTCCATCCCAGCCCCTTCTCATCCTCCCAGGGAAGGATTTCATCCTAATATTCAATCTAAACCATCTCTCTTACTTTGAAGTCATTACATACATTTACATACTTCTGTAGTAGTTTGTTCCAGCTGTCTCAGATAAACTTTTTCCCTCCTCACTGGCAAATTCACCTCATTTCTCCCTGATGGTGCATATGTTTCAGGGATTTTTTGATACATATTTTAGGCCTAGAAAAGTTTCAGTTTTCTTTGACAGGAGGGCAGTGAGGGGAGGTTGGGTTCTTCTGTCATGTGTCAAGGGAAAGGAGGAGAGGAAATGGCCTCAAATGGCACCAGGGCAGGCTCAGGGTGGAGATTGGGAAAGAAAATTTCCCTGTCAGAGTGGTGAGGGTTGGGATGAGCTGCCCAGGGAGGTTTGCAGTCACTGTCTGTGGCAGTGCTCAGGAGCAGGCTGGATGTGGCCCTTGGGGACAGGCTTTGGTGGCACTGGGGGATCCTGAGGGGCTCTTCCCACCCTGATGATCGTGTGACATCACATCTTGTCCTTAACCAGATCTGGAAAGTGGAGAAAGGCCCAGATGGAAAAGCCATCGTGGAGTTCCTGTCCAACCTGGCGCGCCACACCAAGGCCGTGAACGTCGTGCGCTTCTCTCCCAGCGGGGACATCCTGGCCTCAGGAGGGGATGGTGAGAGCTGCTTCTCCTCCAGCTCATCCACCATCATTTTGGAGTTAAACTAAATGGAATCCACCTACATTGTGTTCTGCATGAGCAAAAGGGAGTGGGAAATTAAGTAGCTTCCTGTGATTTCTTCCACAGATGCTGTCATTTTGCTGTGGAAGCTGAATGAGAGCAAAGAGTTTGAGCCCTTGGGGTTTCAGGATGATGATGAAGCTCAGCTCAACAAGGAGAACTGGGCAGTCATTAAAACTTTGAGGTAATTTATTATTTGATGAGTTTGCTTTTCTTTTGCATTTTGCTTTTGCCACGTGGTGCAGTTTTCAGTGTGTGTACAACTCCAGTGCTGTCTACAGTTTGCTTGCTCTGATATTAATCCTTTTAACTCCCTGTTGATGGGACTCAGAAAAAGGAGGGAGATATTTTAAATAATCAGGTCAAGGGACAATGGTTTTAAGCTGAAGGAGCAGTTCTTGGCTGAGCTTGATGTGAGAATAGTTGCAGAAGTGCTTAAAGCACCAATAGAAGCCTTTATTTGCCTCTTGATATTTTTTTAACTTTTTTAAACCTATTTTTTTTTTCATAAAACTCATATTTACACATAGCTTTTAATTTTCAAATGAATAACTGGTTTCTCCTGCCTTCTAGAGGCCACTTGGAAGATGTGTATGATATTTGTTGGACCTCTGATGGAAATTACATGGCATCTGCTTCTGTGGATAACACAGCAATCATGTGGGATGTCAATAAAGGTAAATGCTGCACTGGTCCCTTGGAATTCCACATCTTCTCCACCTTGGAGTATTTAGGAGATAACTTCACACATTTTTTTACTCCCAAACATTTTCTGTATTCCCTACTCCACTTTTTGGTGCAGCATGGCCTCAGCTCTGCTTGGCTTTTCCTTTTGAAAGTTTATTTTCTTTGAAACTTGTCAGCTTCTGGTATTTCTTTGCAAGAAAGCAGCACTTAAATAATAGGAAAAATCCCAACAGTATTCAGCAAAATATTTCTGAAATCCTCTGTAACTTTGTCTCATCAAAGTATTTCTGAAATTCTGAAATTGCTTTATGTGTGAAATGTTTGGAAACACGTTTGAATTTATGATCTGAAAGCTGTTTGTACTTTCAGGACAGAAAGTTTCAATATTTAATGAGCACAAGAGTTATGTCCAAGGAGTAACCTGGGATCCTCTAGGCCAGTATATTGCAACCCTGAGTTGTGACAGGTGAGCTGTTGGTCTCAGTGTTTTTCCTGAATATTCCTTTTTCCAGGAGGATGAGTTAAAAGGAAGGATGCCACATAAACATGAGGTTTTGTTTTATTCACTTTGTTGTGTAAGCGAGTTGAGGTGAAAGTAAAATGATATTTTAGTTCATTTTTTGCCTTGTGGTAAATGATTCCTGCAGTCTCTCTTAGCAGCAAATAAATTTTGTAGGAGTCCTCCTTTAGGAAATGAGTTTTCATGTTATTGATATTGTTAAGAGAGTGCTGTATGGTCATGTTAATGAGCTGATAAATTGATCCTTGGGGATGGAGGAGCCTGGAAAGTGGAAGGTGTCCCTGCCATGGCAGGG
This sequence comes from Catharus ustulatus, assembly GCF_009819885.2. NCBI lineage: Eukaryota > Metazoa > Chordata > Aves > Passeriformes > Turdidae > Catharus > Catharus ustulatus. The sequence goes on along the minus strand of NC_046222.1, from coordinate 122,619,830 downwards.
GTGGAATTAAATGATCTTTAAGGTCCCTTCCAGCCCAGAGCATTCCATGATGATATAACTGATGGAGATGTAGTTTATTTTTAGGGTGAGTTCCACCCTTGAGGAGCCTACAGTGCAGGAACAGCCTGGTTCCTAATTCCCTTATTCCTCCAGAAATCCTTGTGCTAGGACTTCCCAAACCTTGTGGAGCCCAAGCATTGCAAGGGGCTCATTGCTTCTTCAGTCATTAAAGCACCTCCCTCTGGTGCTACCTCATGAGGAGAATTTTAATTAATGTTAATTGGTGGTCCAGGTGCTGACTGAGAAGGGAGGTCTTGGGGCATTTTAGGAAACTTGAGGTGAAAGGAAGCTGCTCATAGGAAAGGCTGGGATTGTTCAGCCTGCACAGGAGAAGCTTTGGGCTGAGCTCAGGATGACCTGAAGGAGCTGCAGGAAACCTGGAGAGAGACAATTCCCAAGGGAACACAGGGAATGGCTTCAGACTAAAAGCTTGTAGGGTTAGGTGGGACACTGGGGAAAAATTTCATCCCTGTGAGGGTGGGGAGGGGCTGGGATGGAATTCCCAGAGCAGCTGTGGCTGCCCCTGGATCTCTGGAATGTTCAGTTCCAGGTTGAACACTGGAGCAGCCTGGCACAGTGGGAGGTGTCCCTGCCTGGGGAAATGGCTGATTTTTCATGTCCCTCCCAACCCAAAGCATTCCATGGCTCCCTGCTGGCTGACTCTGCTCTCCCTCCCAGGGTCCTGCGAGTTTACAGCACCCAGACCAAGCGCGTGGCCTTCAACGTCACCAAGATGCCATCGGGCTCAGGAGCTGAAGGAGAGGTGGGTGGTGAGGCTGGGGCTGGAAATTCTGCTGGGGGCTGCTTTAGCTCAACTTTCTGTTCCCTGAAACCAAAGGATGGAATATTTTCCATTCAAATAATCCTTATGTCACAGAATCATCAGGGTTGGAAGAGATCTTCACCCTCATCCACTCCCATATTTAGGACAACCTGGCACTGCAGTCTCAATCCCAGGGAAAACATGGAATAAATCTACCTGGAAACCACCTGCAGCCCCATGGGAGTCAAAAGGGAGTAAGGACAACCAGCATGGGGTGACTGAGGGCAAATTGGGGATCAGCAGCAAGGCCAAGAATGGAAAAGGTTTTTGCACCTCAAATTCTGTGGCCACCATCACCCCCAAACCACAGCCCCAAAAGTTCTTGCTGATGAAAGCAGTAACACAATCCCTTAAGTTATAAAAGTTAAAAATAGTGTGGAAAAAATAGTTCTGAACAAGAAAAGCTTCAAACATGCCTGGCAGTAGCTGGGAGTTTGTTAATGGATGTGACACAGTAATAATGTTTTAAAGTTAACAGCCTGGAATTTTCAAGAAGGTAGTTAGGTTTTGAAGAAAAATATGAATTAGGGATAATTTAGGGAATTCTAACCCTAAGAGAGAAAACAAAGAGCTTTTTTTTCTCCCAAACAGCTTGAAGTGATGGTAAAATAACACCTCCAAGCTGGCTGTAACTTTCCTAATTCCTTCTATTGACTCTTTTTCTTCTGGGGGGAAAACATTTGTAAGAGTTTTGTAGACACTGAAGACCAGGCCTGAGAGCAGGCACTCTGCCATGAGAGTTGTTCCCTTTCAACCTCTAATCCTGGGCTTAGAAGGAGCTGCCTGAGCAGCACTGGGTGTTAAATAATGTTGTTCTCCAGGTTATGACTATTTTTTATTTTCTGATGGCTGGTTTGAGGTGACAGCTCTGGGAATGTTTTGCTTTGCAGCTCAAGAGGGATCAAGGAACTATTTTTCTTAGCTGTGAAGAATTTATAACGATCTTGAAGGAGCCATGGCTTTTAAAAAGGTCTCATTTGAAAAGCTCCATCAGGCTGGAGTGTCCAGGTGGATGTTTTGTGTTGCTGGGGCTGCAGCTGGCACACTGCTGGCCTTTCCCACCATCCTGTTTTTGTTTTGCAGGCGAGGAGCTTTCGGATGTTCCACGACGACAGCATGAAGTCGTTCTTCCGCCGGCTCAGCTTCACTCCTGATGGCTCCTACCTGCTCACTCCAGGTGTGGGGACATCTCCTGGCACTTGGGTGGTGGCACTGAGGGTGGAAAACATTCCCAAGGTCATGACTGGAGTCCTAACTATGCCCCATGGCCACCTTGTCACCCTGAGTGCCACCTCCAGGTGCCACCTGCAGGGATGGGCACTGCAAACCTCCCTGGGCGCTTCCAATCCCTGAGCTCCCTTTGGCATTTTGCTGAATAAATTGCAACACCAGAAGTCTTAAAATAGAAATGAAGGATTGATTGAGTGGATTAATTAATGAGTGGTTTCTGCATTCAGAATAAAACCACCCTGCAAGGAGGGATCACTGTGTCCCTGTCCAAACCCTGCTTTTATTGATGTCTGGCAACATCAAAAAACAGCTTTGAAGAGAAAAGTGTGTAAGGGAAACAAAACCAGCACTAAATAAATATTTGGGATGCCTTTTAAAGTTGTATTCAGTTTTGCCTGACTGACAAGCCTAATTCCTGGGAATGAGGATGTTTCTGGAGAAGCCTGATTCCCAGGAATTGCAATGTTCATGGACACAAGGTGCTCAGGAGCTCTGAGGTGATGAGTTCATTTTGGAGAAGCCTAATTCCCAGGAATTGCAATGTTCATGGACACAAGGTGTGGCTCAGGAGCTTTTTGAGGTGATGAGTGATTTTGGAGATTCCTAATTCCCAGGAATTGCAGTGTTCATGGACACAAGGTGTGTGCTCAGGAGCTCTCTGAGGTGATGAATGATTTTGGAGATTCCTAATTCCCAGGAATTGCAATGTTTATGGATACAGGGTGTGGCTCAGGAGCTTTTTGAGGTGATGAATGATTTTGGAGAAGCCTGATTCCTAGGAATTGCAATGTTTATGGACACAAGGAGCTCTCTGAGGAGCTGAGTGATTTTGGAACCTCTGTTTTTGCAGCTGGCTGTGTGGAATCGGGAGAGAACGTTACAAACACCACCTATGTTTTCTCCAGAAACAATCTTAAAAGGTAGGGCTTTGGTGAGATAAAAACCTGTTTTTATTTAAAAACAACCAATTCACACAGTGCAGATGTGTTTTCTGAACTGCTGCTCTCCCTGCAGGCCCGTGGGTCACCTGCCCTGTCCTGGCAAGGGAACTCTGGCTGTTCGCTGCTGCCCTGTGTACTTTGAGCTGAGAGGAGCTTCTGCTAAAGGTTTGGGGAGCTTCAGGGGCTGGGAATTCCCAGCAAATCTGGGAAAAGATGTGGCTGGACACTGTTTTATGCCCCAGCTTTTCAGCATTCCTCTGAGACAGTGCTGTACCACATCTGAGAGGTTGTTTCCTCATTCTGAGGCCCTCACGAGTGGCTTTTGGTGGAGTGGATAAATGTTGTTCCTTGCAGAAACACTGAGAAATATTTTCCTTGAACTGTTAACCATTTTGTGTTCAAAAAAAAAATAACCTGGTTTAGCACCAGAGCAGCAATGCAGTGAAATAATTCCTGTTAGTCTCAGCTGCCCACATCACAAGGGTTGGAATAGTTTGCTACAACCACTGGTGTTTATTCAGGGAAACGGTGCTGGTGTTACTGGGCAGAACAGGAATTCTGAGCTGGGGACAGGATTATGTGAAATTGCACAAGAATTTATTTTTATTTATTGAGTCCAGCTTTATTGTGGGTCCAGGAGTGTTTATATTTTAACAACACTGACATTACTCTGGTGGAAAGGCAGAGCTTGGCTCCTTTCTTCAAAGGTTAAATTTGTAATATTCCTTACAGGATTTACCTGTTCTAGTCTCATCATAATTTTAAAATAGTAATGAATAAATTCAATCATCATTTTAGATCCATGGTGTTGCAAAGGAGGGAAATGAGGGTCTGCAGTTGGTCTCTGTAGCTTCTTTAAAGGGAGATTTTAATATAAAAGTTCATGAAAAATTCCAGCTGGAAAATACAGGGAAAAATTTACAAAACAAAACAGCAGCAATCCAGAGGGAGAAAGCTGCCAGTTATTTATTTTTTTCAAGTAAGAAAATAAAGAGTAAATTTTGGACAACAGAAATGTTATATTTTTAAAATTTTAAAATCAGTGTTTATACTGCTTGATGATGTAATTTTATTGAAATTAATGGCTAAATGCAGTCACCACCTTGCAATAAATACAAGAGAATTCTCACTTTGATTTCTTTGCAGATGAAATCAGTCCCAAGTCCCCCCCTGCCCTGTTTAACCTCCCCTACCGATTGGTGTTTGCTGTTGCTTCTGAAGATTCTGTGCTTTTCTATGACACTGAGCAGTCCTTCCCCTTTGGTTATGTCTCCAACATCCATTACCACACCCTGAGTGACATTTCATGGTAAGGAATTGTATTCCTGACATTTACATTGCTGGGGGAAATGTCCTTTTTCCATGTCCAGTCCTGCACAGCACTTTGGGTCTTGCCTTGGGTTTATATTTCATTTATAACACATGTGGTCACTGCTCTGTAAATTAGAGAATTATGGCTGTTAATCAGGGTGAGGCTTGAAATAAAATCTTGGCCTTTAATGGGAAAAAAATAAATCCCCAACAGGTCCAGTGATGGATCCTTCCTGGCCATTTCCTCCACGGATGGGTACTGCTCCTTTGTCACCTTCGAGGAGGATGAGCTGGGAGTGCCCCTGAAGGAGAAGCCCCAGCTCCATGTCAGGACTCCTGCTGCAGCAGCAGACAAGAAAACCAAGAAGAACCAGTCCCACAAAGTGATTTCTCCAGGCTCCAGGCTGGCAGAGGGGACTCCTCCCAGCAAGGATCCCCCACTCCAACCCCAAACTCCCAGCAGTGCTGGGAAGGAGCTGCCTTCCACCCCTGTTGGCATCAAAGCCACCCCAGTGCCATCCTCAGAGGAGAGGAGAAGCACCCAGAGCAGCAGAAACCCCCAGCCCAGGAGGGTCACCCTCACCACTCTGCAATCCTGTTTCAAAACACCCAGGTGAGAGATTTAAGATTTATGCTTGTGCTGCAAGTGAGAGGTCAAAACATCTCCTGAATGTGGAGCTTTTGGAATTCACCTGACCCTTCACAATTCAGCTGTCTGTCTTGGCCAGGAGTTGGATTTTGATCCTTCCAGCTCAGGATATCCTGTGGTTCTGTCTTCAGGTGCTGTTTTCTGTACAAAAATGAAGCCTTGAGCTGCCAAGAACTCTTTAAACACCCTTCTGGCAAAGAGGATTTTAAGAAGAGTGCAAGTGTAGACAGGCCCTCAGTGTGGGACATAATTTTTTAGGTGACTTCCCAAAGGATGTAATTTTTTAGAAATTGCCAGTAATCCAGATATTGATTGAGCACCCTGCTCCACTGGAAGGTGGCCTTGCCCATGGCAGGGGGTTGGAAGCTCCATTCAGCTTGTAAAAAGAAGGGAAAATGTGCAGTAAAATATTTCTGAGCTACCTTTGCAGTTAACTGATTCTATATGAATTAAATCTTGAAGTGAAATACTCGTGGAGATGATGTCTAAAAAGCAATTTAACTGTTTTCTGTTCTTCCAAAGGAGAATAAACTTGATTTCCTTGAAGCCAGACACCCCAACCTCTGCATATCCAGAGCCAGCTCCCACCCCTCCTTCCTCAGAACAGGAGCATGGTGAGTTTTTGTGACTCTTAATACCAGCCAAGCCTCTTCCCACACAGGTTTTTCCATTATAGATTTATATTGTGAAAAATAGCAAATTCTAAAGCTCCTTCATTGTTTTGATGTGTCTGGAAGGAGCTTTGGGCAACCAAATTTATATTTGAGAAACCAAATATAAATTAATGGCTGGGATGTTCTCCAGCTTTTAAAGACTTTTGTACTTCCATCTTATCATTGTTGCAGGTGCTGGACTCTCTCAGGCTGGGATTTCTTTTAATCTGAATTTATTTATTTGAAATGATTTTCCTTTCTGCTTCTTCCAGAGAGGCCACTGCCATCTGATGAAAGCCTTCAAGCTCCCCCAGCACCAAAACGTGCCAGGATTGAGGAATTGTCCCCTCCTGCACCTGCTGGAGACCAAACCAGCCCTGAGCCCAACAAATAAAGGCTGAGCACACCCCTCAGAGCCTGAAATCACAGCTGCCATGTCTGAGTGCATTTTTTGTTGCTAAAATTCCATCCTCAATTCCCAGCTCCAGTTCCCTGTTTGATGTAGAACTGTGAAGAAACTGCCAGTAGAAGACCCAGGTTTCAGGAATGGGGTTCTGCAGCAGGAGTGACTTCAAGAATAAAGAAATCAGGGAAATGTGGGGATTAAAAATCCATCCAGTAAGATGGGAGTCTCCATCAGAGTCCTTAAAGTATTGTGTCTTCCAGGAACTGTCTGGCAAAAAGAATCAAATACATTAATAAGATTTGATGTGGTTCAGGACCTAAAAAAAGAGAAAATTGTGTGATTTGGTTTATTTGTGTAGAAAAATGCTCCCCATTATCTGTGGGGTGGAGCTGATTCAAAGCAAAGCTCAGGGCTGGGATGTGGAAGCAGAAATGGGAAACTTGAACTGCAAGAAACAAGAAAACAAAAAGAAGAAATCCTCTGAAGAGCTGCTGAAAGTTCTTTTAGTTTAATTTCTGCCTTAAAAAAGAAATGTAGGTGTGAGATTTTCCTGAGGCAGCAGGATTTGAATTTTACATTGAAATTTCCCCTTTCTTTTTCCCCCAGCTTAACTCGCTCAGCCAATAAAACACAATCCAGTGGATGGGAAACTTCTACACTTACAATTTCTTTTTAGCATTTCATACTTCATAAAAGCAGAAATATAAATGTTCCAGAAGTGACTCACAAAAATCTCACAGGGAGGAAATATTAACAAACACCTCTGTCAGGTCTTCAGGCAAATGAACTCTTGCCTCCAGTTAAATTTCAACAATTAATAAAGCAAAAGGTTGTAGGAAACTTGATGGGATCTTTGTTTTCTCACTCTGATGAGGATGGATCTTCATTAGACTTAATTAAATCTGGGTTTTCTTCTAGGGAAGAATTATAAAGAGTTAATTTTATTTCTCTGGCTTCCTCATAGATCTTTTAAAGGATGATTTGTGTGTCCTAATTCTGCTTTTTTTTTTTTTTTAACATCTTGTTCCACAGGAATTTTGAGGTAATGGCACCAGGGGTTCCAAATAGAATTTGTAATTTTTTAGACTGGTTTCAAATAGAATTTGCAATTTTTCAGATGGGTTTCAAATAGAAAATGCAATTTTTCAGATGGGTTTCAAATGGATTTTGTAACTTTTTAGCTGGGTTGAGGATTCATTATTATCTTGTTCCTGAAAAGACTTTTTGCTGTGTAATAATGGTTAAATTTTAGACAGCTGTGCTGTTAAAGTTTTAATTTTTAGCTACCCAGCTGTCAATATTAATTTATCTTTTCATTCATTAACAACTGATCAAAATTTGCTTGATCCTTGCCCATGGATTCCAGACAGAATCTCTGAATTTTTCTGCCCATTCCCTGTGTTTAGTTGAGAGGTTTTATGTGGGGTTTTTTCACATTTTTTGCCACAAAACTCCAATTTCTTACTCTCCTGCCAGCAGGTGACAGCATTCCCTAAAGCAAGCTGAGCAAAAAACTCCACAATTCCATCCTCCAGATGTTTTTCATGCTTTTTACTTTTATTTTGTTCTACCAACTGATAACTTCAGGCTTCTTTCCACGTGGGAATGGATGATCTTTAAAGTTCCTTCCAACCCAAAGCATTCCATGATTCCATGATAAATAAAATGAACCATAAATATGAATATTTAGAAATTTTTGGAAATCTTTTTTTCCAAAAGGGAAAACCCTCTTTATTGTTCCCTCCCACATCTTAAACCTTAAACTGGAGGAGGGCAGGGTTTGATGGGATTTTGGGAATTAGGAATTGTTCCCTGGGTGGGGATGGGATGGAATTGCCAGAGCAGCTGTGGCTGCCCCTGGATCCCTGGAATAATTAAAAAAGTTCACAGCTTTCTGTCTGGAAATTGGGCAGAAATTTGGGCTCTTCCAACGCCTGGGAAAAATTTATCCTGAAAGGAGAGGAACCTGTTTGTGTCTTTTGTTGCCATCTTTTCTGGGAGGGCTGAACCCCCCAAATCTTGTTGTTTGTGCTCCAATTATTTGTGTTTTCCAATATTTTCCTTGCAGGAAAGCTTCCTTTTGAAGGGAATTATTTCTCTGTGCATTTTTCCTCCTCAAGATCTGAGTTTTAAGCACAATAATGCTAAATTTTGATGTTAAATAATGTCAGGTTTTGTCTCAGCATAAACTTCTCCCCTTCAGCCCCTAAAAGTAAATAAATAAGCTGGGCAGGGTTTTTTTGGTTTGATTTCTGCCAAGCTGAAATAAGGAATTTTGAAGTGATGTTTGCTGGGGGAAATGGCTGTGGGATCTCAAAAAATGGTACTTTGAGCTCCCTGAGTGCTCCTCCTGCTAACCAGGAGCTGCAGGAACCTCTGGATATTTTTATTTTCCCTTCTTGCACCAGCTGGATGTGCTTACAAAGAAATAGCAGGGCAGGGAAGAAAGTTTAAAGTGGATTTATTCTGCAAGGAGAGGAGGTGTTAGCTGTGTGCTCCAGTATTGGAAATTCGAAATTCCTAAAAAAATCTGCATCTCTGCTGGTTGGATCAGCAGGAATAGCACAAAACACCTTCCTGCTGCAATATTTTACTGGATAAAACATAATTCTGAGCAGATAGTGCAGGAAAAAGATGGGTTATTGTCCATGGCAATTATTCCTTGGAATGGGAAATTCTGGGTAGTGGGAAGGAGTGGGGATAAAACAACTTCAGTTTATGGTCAGGCAAGGTTTTCCACCAAAAAAATTGGAGAACTTTGCCAGGACCTGGGATGTGCTGGTTCCTGGAGCAGGTGAGGGGGTAAATTCACCATTGATTCTGTTCCCTCTCAGCTTCCTGGAAGAAGAAATCTTCCAAATAAATCACAAAATTTGGAATGTTTGGGTTGGGAGGGACCTTAAAGCTCATCAGTGAGCAGGGACACCTCCCACAGCCCCAGTGTCCAACCTGGAACTGAACATTCCATGGAACAGCTGGGAGTTCCTGTCCTTGGATTTTTCTTGTCAGTGTAGAACCTGGTGTGATACTGCACAGAGGTATAATAAACTAATAAAAACTATAATAAAATCACTGAAAAATCACAAATTATTCCAGCAGTCAGGATAAAGTAATTCAAGGAACATTTAAATTTCATTTTCAAACCATGTCAAATATGAAGAGTATTGAAACTGATTCCTTGGCCTTTTTTTCTTCCTTCTTGTTTCTGCAGGAAGAGGGGATTTTCACTTGTAGAATTTCTGCCTGGATAACTCAGGATGAATTTTGGAGTGAGGTTTTCAATATGATCTCTAAATCCCTGAGGATAAGGAGCACAGTCAGAGGTGTGGTATCACCTTACCCATTTCATACCTGTAAAAATAATCATTCTAATTATATCCTGTAATAGTAACAACTTGAAACACTGTCTCTGAGCTTTAGCAGCAGGATCCATCTGATTTCTGATTAATAAATTCAGGCTCATGCCTGAGCCTTTGCTGGGAGCAGCCACATGATGGCAACATTGCTAATCTTTAACTTTGCTCGTGGAAGCAGCTCCTGGAGCTGGGCAAGGGGTGGAGCTCTGAACTTCTCAGGGTTTGGAGGAAACTTTCTTTAATGGGACAATTCCCAAGGGATGGAGTGATGGGAAAAGGGGGAATGGCCTCAGACTGACAGGGATAGATGGGATTTGGGGAGGGAATTCTTTATGATGAGGGTGGTGAAGCACAGGTGTCCCAGGAGTTGTGGAATTCCCATCCCTGCCCAAGGCCAGGTTGGACACTGGGGCTGGAGCAGCTGGGACAGTGGGAGGTGTCCCTGGATGATTTTTAAGGTCCCTTCCACCCCAACCATTCCATGATTCCATGAAATCAAACCACCTCAGAGACACTTCACAGCTCTCAGCTCAACAGGTTTTGAAGAGGCACGAGGAGAAAATGCCACTTTCCCTTTTCCCCCTCATTTTTTTCTTTTTTTCCCCCTTTAATGAGCTGCAGCAAAACTTGTAAAAGGCTTTTCCCCAAGCAATTCCTGAATTGGTGCAACTCTGAAACAGGAGAACAGGATCTGGCACTGCTGAAGGAGCTCAACCAAATTCAAGCAAGATCTTCATGAATGCCCTTAGATCCTGAACATGATAAATATGGGCGAGTTTTGGTGGAGACTGGAAGAAAAATGTGTCCTTTCAGCCAAAGTAACTCTCATCCTGACAAACATTTTGCTGGATTGTTATTTGAATGAATATTTAATATAAAACATGCAACCTGCTCTAATAAGAGCACATTCATAATTTTGAGCAGGCGAGCCCTGTCCAAAATTCCCTTGGCTTTGCTCTGGGTAAGGAATAACTTAAGAAGGAAATGTTGGACTGCAGCTACTCTTGGCTGAAGGACACAGTACAGCAGGAACAGCTGTGGAAGCAGATTTACTGCAAGAAAGTGAGGCTGCTAAAATCCTGACACTACTTTGATTTTTTTTTTCTGTTGTTTTTATTTTTTTTTAAATGAAAAAGTCCAATATAGAGTTTATGACTTTTCATAGAGTTATTTATTTTAGGAATGAGAGAGCTGCCAAACACAGCAGGTAGTTACTACCCAATTCAGACTGTGTTTAAATAGGGAAGGAGCTATTGGCTGCATCCTTTGGGATTGTGTGATTAACCCACAGGGAGCTGGAGGTGACTTTTTCCAGAGGCTTTCAGGTGGAACATGAGTGGGAGTTTGCTCCCTTGGAGTGGAGTGGAGCTGGAATCAGATGTAGCAGATAATTCAGCTCGTCCTGAAATGATTTCTCTACTGAAATGAGCTTTTCCTTTGGACAGGGGAGATGGAGATGCTGGAGATAACCTGGAGCTGGGATGGAGATTCAGTCTCTGCCTCTGTTCCAGACATGGATCTTTCCTGGAGAGGGTGGGGAAGGTTCTGGAGAGTCAATCCTGGGAGGAGCAGCTGAGGGGGCTGGGGAGGCTCAGCCTGGAGCAAAGGAGGCTCAAGGACTTTTCACTCTGCCTGACAGGAGGTTGCAGTGAGGTGAGGGATTGGATTCTTCTTCCAGGGAACAAGGGATAGGAAGAGAGGAAAAGGCCTCAAGATGTTCCTGGGGAGGCTCAGGTTGGACACCAGGAGGAATTTCTGCATGGACAGGGTTGTCAAGCATTGGAAAAAGCTGCCCAGGGAGGTTTGCAGTGCCCATCCCTGCAGGTGGCACCTGGAGGTGGGGACAAGGTGGGGATGGGACACAGCTGGGACTGCCTGGGCTGGGAGGGATTTTCAACCTCAGGGATTTGGGATTCTGTGACTCCTGTACTCAGGAGGGAGGCTCAGGCTGCTGTGCCCCAGCTGAGCTGCCCAGGAGTCCTTGGTGTGAACTTTGGGGGTGACTCTCCCTGAGCATCCCATGCCTGGCAGAACTTTGGGATCAGCTCCTGTCCCCTGCTGTTCCCAGTCAGCTCTGGCATCTCAGGCTGGTCTGGGGGGTGAGAGGGTTCAGCCCCATCCCAACCCACAAGGGTCAGTGAACTCCCTGAACTCTTCTTTTTGCTTGGTACTCATCATAAGAAAAGAGGGATAACAATCCTTGCATCCTTCCCAAGTGTGCTCTGAGGTTAAATCCTGGAATCACAAAATTATTTGGGTTGGAAGGGACCTTAAAGCCATCTCATTCCATGGCAGGGACACCTCTCAGGAGGGGATGGAACTCATTAAGCAGAAAACAAGGAACACACCAAAGCTGGCCAAAACACACCTCCAGAATGTGTTACAGGAGGAACAGAGGAAACTTTGGCTGGGAAAAGAGAAGCAGATCTGCAGCAGGTTGGATCAAGAGAAATTGCTGCAGGTCTGGTCACACTGAGGGACAGCTGGAGCTGATGGCAGAGAGCACAAAACCTGCAGAGGAAGGGAGGGTGGTGTGTCCATGGAGTGGGAGCTTCCCTAGGACCAATTTCCTCCTGTTTGGGCCTTGGAAGCAATGAGACATTCCCAAGTTCTGTTCACAGCCCATTTCTGGTTTTAAGGATCACTCTGCTCGTGTCTGCCCCATAACTGCTGCCAGGAGGTGCCAAAGCTCAGCTGGAAGAGCCCAGATTGCTTTGGGATTCTGGGAGAGGAGGAGTTGAGGCTGTGGGGGGACCCTGAGGTGCCAACACTGGGGTTCCTCTGCTTCCACTGGGTGTTCCTGGGCTCAGGATGGGCTGCTGGACACAGGATCAGCACCACAGGCCAGAGATCCCAAACGAGGCTGTGTGCCTGGAGCCAGATTCCAGAGCCTGGATCCAGCTGCCAGAGCCTGGATCTAGATTCCAGAAATTGGATCCAGATTCCAGAGATTGGATCCAAACTCCAGAGATTGGATCCAGACTCCAGAGATTGCATCCAGATTCCAAAGGCTGGATGCAGATTCCAAGGATTGGATCCAGATTCCAGAGATTGAATCCAGATTCCAGAGATTGGATCCAGATTCTAAAGCCTGGATCCAGATTCCAAAGGCTGGATCCAGATTCCAGATATTGGATCCAGATTCCAAAGGCTGGATGCAGATTCCATGGATTGGATCCAGATTCCAGAGATTGGATCCAGATTCCAGATACTGCATCCAGATTCCAGAGCCTGGATCCAGATTCCAGAGATTGGATCCAGATTCCAGAGCCTGGATCCAAATTCCAAAGGCTGGATCCAGATTCCAAAGCCTGGATCCAAATTCCAGAGCCTGGATCCAGATTCCAAAGCCTGGATCCAAATTCCAGAGCCTGGATCCAGATTCCAAAGGCTGGATCTAGATTCCAATATTGGATCCAGATTCCGGAACCTGGATCCAGATTCTAGAGCCTGGATGCAGATTCCAGAACCTGGATCCAGACTCCAAAGGCTGGATGAGTTGAGAACTCCAGAGCTCCACCCCAGGGCTGAGGGAGTGCCCTCCTGGTGGGGCATCAGCCAGTTCATGGTGCCAGGAGTTCTGTGGGGATCTGGGTCCAGCCCAGCCTCGTTTGTTCCATGTTCAGGTCACTAAAGGAACACTTGGATATTACTGGGGATGGGAATTCTTTGTCTTTGCTCCCACTTTCCTCCTACTGGTAACTTGCTTGATGGTTTTCCCTTGTGGAGGAAGCAAATACCAATTCCACAAAACTCCAGAAAACATCAAGTGCAAAGCTGATTCCCTGAGTTCATACTGTTCTGTGAAAGGAAAATATTTTACTGAACTGTCCCAGTTTCCAGATTCTTCATCCTCATATTTGAGACTGAGTGGACTTAAAATGATCTAACTTTGCAGAAGTGATGTAACCCTAACCTGGTGTTATTTTATCTGGTCTTTACCATGTTTTTCACAGAATCATCCAGGCTGGGAGACCAAGATCATCCAGCCCTTCCATGGCAGGGACACCTCCCACTGTCCCAGGCTGCTCCAACCTGGCCCTGGACACTTCCAGGGACCCAGGGACAGCCCAAACCTCTCCTACTTTAGTCCTAACTCTGATTTTCAAGGCTTATCAGTGCTTCTGAGCTTTTGCCCCCTGTGTTTTCCATGCAATGATAAAATGAAAGAGGCAGCTGGGGCAGGGTGGGAGGCTGGGATTGCTCTGTCCATGAGCTCTGTTCTCCCACAGAGAGCCACGAAAAGCAGCTGAGGTTCATTAGCCAGGCAGCCTAATTGGGCTGGAATTGCCAGGGGTAGCAATAGCCCCAGCCTGGATGGATTTGGGAGCATCCCCAGTGATCAATACCAGTGATTATGACTTTTTAAAAATAAAATTGCTTGTCCTTGACTCCAGTGGAAGGGAGAACTCCCTCTCACATCCCATGGGCTGCAGCTGCTCTGCTCAATACCAAACACTTTGTGAAATGGCCAGCAAAAGCCTTTCCTTGCCATCCCATCCCTCTGAGGGGGCAAAATCCCCCTGACTTTGATTCTCTTTGCTCTGGAGGCCTTTTAGTTAAAAGCTCTCTAATAGATTTGGGAGTATTGACAATAATAATGAGCTTATGGGTGAAATTGTGACCTCAGGGAAGTCAATGGAGCTGGGATTCCAGCGTTTTAAATATCCACACATCTCTATGAAGTCTGTACATGTGCTCTCAACAGGTCAGATCCCTGCATTGATTCACTCCACTTTCCAACAGTTTGCTTACCAAACATCTTTGAAGTGTGAGCTAATGAAATTAATGTATTTTCCTCCTGCTTAAAGCAGAAAATAAAATTAACCACCTTTTCCCCCAGGAAAAGGGAGGGAGGTTGGGTCTATCCTGCCCTTCTTGTCCATAGAGCATTTTAAACCCATTCAGATGTTTGAGTTTATGGAAAACTGTCAGAAGAACTGTCAGGATTCTCAGTGAGAGGTTTAAACATGACTTCTGATGCCATGGGCTGAAGAATTGGAAAGGATGATCTGTATTGAGTTGGGAATCAACATGTCCAGGTGCCCCTTTAGTGCTAAAAATAGAAAATGTGGATAATAGGAGTGTGGGGGCTAAGCTGTATTTGTAATTTTTAAGAAAACAAGTGAAAAAGAGCATCTCATGTTGCATAGCAAAGTCTTTTAGTGGATCAAAGAAGGAAATTAAAAAAGAAGGAAAGAGAAAGAGAGGAAGGAAGGAAGGAAGGAAGGAAGGAAGGAAGGAAGGAAGGAAGGAAGGAAGGAAGGAAGGAAAAGAAAGAGAAAGAAAGAAAGAGAAAGAAAGAAAGAAAGAAAGAAAGAAAGAAAGAAAGAAAGAAGAAAGAAAGAAAAAGAAAGAAAGAAAGAAAGCAGAAACTGATGCCAGTTTTAGCAGGGAGTGAGACCCACTGGTTCACAGCTCTGTGAAAAAGAACATTTCCCTCTACTGACATCCAAGCACTTCCAGGTATTTCTGCCAGCATTTTCCAAACTGTTCCTACTCCTGTCACATATCCTGCCTGGCTGGGGATTGCTGCAGTAAGAACAGCCCTACACAGGACTATTCCCAGCACACCAAACCCTGGAATGAATTTATCAGTACGTGGCAAACACCCCCTAATGACCCAGAGCCATTTCCTCCCTTGGAACTGTGCTGCAGCATTCATGGCTGTCCAAAGCCCAGCCCCAGGCTGATATCCAATCACTTGGACCTGTTAGAATGGAAATAGAGGAAAAGCCCAAAGGATTGACCACCTCATTGGGCTGAAAAAAGCATCCCAGAATTCCATGATGGACCATGAGCAGTTTGTGTCCACCTTCTCTAAGAAGCTGTTGTGCAGTTTGTGTCCATTCCCTGTGTCCATCTCAGGGTTTGGCACTGAGATGTTTGCAGGGTCAGTGAGCACAGAGTTTGGGCTGGAAGGGACCTTAAAGATCATCCAGCTGCAACCTCTGCCATGGGCAGGGACACCAACACTGGTGTCCAGCCCTGCCCCAGCCCAGGGAGGAGCTGGAGCTGCTCAGAGAGCCCAGAGGAGCCCCAGGATGAGCAGAGGGATGGAGCAGCTCTGCTGGGAGGAAAGGCTGGCACAGCTGGGATTGTTCAGCCTGCACAGGAGAAGCTTTGGGCTGAGCTCAGGGTGGCCTTGCAGGGCCTGAAGGAGCTGCAGCTCCCAGATCACTTTTATTATTGTTGGTCTCAGCAAATTGCTTGGAAATTCCGTTTATTTTTAAAACCAGTGGTGGTGTTAACATGAACCAACACTGAAAACCCTCTGTCCCAATTCAAATCAACATGAAGCCAAAAAGCAGTGGTGATCAACCCCAAAAAGGAAGGTTCAGAGTGGAACCAGGGGAAATGCTGAAAATCTCCCAGCTCTGGAGGTGACACAAGGTGACAATATAATTGCAAACAGATTTTTTTTTTTCTAAATGAAGAATTGTTACCTCATAGGTCTTGGAATTACTTTTTTTCAGTGTGTTGGTCCATCTGTTGAAAGTGGGAGACTGTAAATTTCTGGTTTAAGAGAAACCCATTGATTCTCTTTTTTGTCATAATTTTACATCACAATATGTGTGCCTGGGACTCTGCTGATGTGAAATGGAGAGGGCTGGGCTTTTTTGCTCATTATTTTGATTTTTGGTTGTTTGAACTGTGGAATGATGGAATTTTGTGAGGATTTTAGAAGGAAATGTCTGGATTTGGTTCTCCTGACAAGCAGTGGTCACAGTCCATGAGTGTTGGCATGGAGGGGGCCTTGTGTCCCAATGGAAGTTCCCCAAAAATCACAGGAGGGGATGGAAATATCCATGTTAACCCTAATGCACCTTCAGGCACAAAATACCAGCATTCATCCTAAGAAATGAGCACATTTCATTACATGGGATTTAGGAATAGGATTCTAGAAACTGTTTTTCCACTCCCTATAATGCACAGATTGTGCAGAATGCTAAATCTGCTCGAAAGCTAAATGTGACAAATTCTGAGACTTCTTAATTTTAATTTTGGAAGTGTTTAATATGAAATATCTATTCCTGACATTTGTAAAAAAACCCCAATTCTGAGCCACTAAGAGGGTTTGTTTCCCTCGTGATGCATTTCAAAAATGCGCTGAAATTTTATTTTGATCAGGTCAAAACATTGTAATATAACTTCAAATATTGGCTGTAACAGGCTGTCAAACACATCTGTCACAGTGCCATTGAAATTCATATTTCAAGGGACTGTAAAAAAACAAACAAAAAGTGAAGTCAAAGCAAAATTAATACCTTGTCATGACAACATGTTCATGAATTATGGAAATGAGGAAGTGAGCAGACAATCAGTGCTGGAAATCACTGTGTATCCCCAAGAAGTTTAGGGAAAACTCAGTATTTTTCAGGAAGAAACAAAGAGATGTGGCCAGTTCTGCTTCACAGGGCGCCGACTCCAAACCAAACCGTTATTTTTAATTTAATTACCTGCCTGCAAAGCCATGGTTGGGATGTGCTGCCTTGGGAATGTCTCAGCCTCCTTTGCCTTTATTTTCCGGGTTTTGCAGGCAGCAGTTCTGCATCCACATCCTTTCCTCCTCCGCGTGGAAAGGGAAGGAATACACAATTATCAACTTCCACATCATGTCCTGGTTTGGAGGACAGGTGTCTGCTGAGAAAGGCAGGAGCTTCTCTTTGAAATGGAGAATGTAAACCCCTCCCTCCAAATTATTATCATTTTGAAATCAAGGGGCTCTCAGGCAAAGATATGGGAATTAGGAATAACAGTTCTTTACTAGGGAAATTAAAATAGAAATACAGCACTACAAAGAACAAACCCCAAACGCTGACACAGTCAGAGTACAGCCTGACACCCATCAGGCAGGGTGTTGGCAGCAGTCCCATCCCATGGTGGCTGCATCCTCCTGCAGTGACAGATGTGGCTCAGTTGGAGCAGTGCTCCTGTACAAGGTGCAGTTTCCCTCCGGAGCTCCAGTGGGGATGTGGAGAAATCCGGTTTTCCTCTGGAGTCCAGTGGAGAAAGGGGCTCCCTTAGTGTCCCAAACCCTCTGTTTTTATCTTGGTAAGAAATGTTGGGCTCTTCCCCCTGGCTGGAGCAACTCCCAATGGGATGCAGTAATTTTATCAGTGCCACAGTGGGACTCAATGGCCATGAGCAGAAAATGACTGGCTGGAGGAAGGATGGGTTGTGAAAAGATAAAGAACAATGCCCTGCCTGGTTTCAATGGATGCCCATTAGCAGAATATCTCCCAGGGAGATCAGGATCACTGTCCCCACCTGGTCCCAACAGATGGTGACAGAACAGATACTTTTGGTCACACCCTGTATTGCAACCCAAGACACATCAGTTCCGAGTTCCCTGGTGCCACAGGCGGAATTCCCGAGGCGGATCCCGAGGGAATCACACGTAGTCGCTCAGCCTGTAGCCGCTGTGGGCCACAGATGCCAGGGAAGGAGCGTGGTTGCCCTTGGAGTCACCCGGTGGCCCAAAGGACGGCGGCGCTGCGGGCCCGGATCGCGGCTGGCGAGGCGCCCAGCTCCCCGGGCACGACGTGCACAGCAAGGCCCCGCCCAAGATGGTGAAGGCCGAGGAGACAAACCCCAGATAAAGAGCCTGCCCTATCTCATACTTCACGCCAGCAGGAACCGTGGGGTTGTAGAAATCCATCACGACGCTGTTGGTGCTCCACGCCACCGGCACCAGGCAGAGCAGCCCGGCCGCCGCGAAGCCGACGCCGCCGGCGCCCGCCATGGAGGCCTTGGCCGGGCTGCCCTCGGCGCAGCGCGTGCACCTCATGCCCAGCACGGCCACGCCGGCCGCCAGCACGGCCAGCAGGCAGGAGATGACCATCAGGGCGCGGGCGGCCCGCAGGTCGGCGGGCAGCGCCAGCTGGGAGCGGTAGAGCTGGCACTGGTAGACGCCGGTGCTGTGCCGCACGCACTCCATCCACAGCCCCTTCAGGTAGGTCACGGCCGTGATGATGTTGGCGCCCACGTGGGCCGAGCGCCACCAGTGGGGCAGGATGGTGGCGATTAACGTCCCCAGGAAGCCCAGCAGGCTCAGGGAGAAGCCCAGCAGCTCCAGGGCCCAGCTGGCCATGGGAAGGGTTTGTCCTGCTCGGTTCTCTTAGTGAGGCGCTCGGGTTCCCTTGGAAAAACGCGAGTTTTTCTTGGAAGATGCGCGGCTGTTTTACTCCAACACCTCCTAATAAACGGTAATTGAGGGGAAAAGGAGTTAATTATTAGCCCAAAGCATTGCCTCTCCAGCCAGTGGGGTGCATTTCAAGTGCAGCAAAGGCAATAATTAGCATAGTTATCGCTGTTAATCGTATTTTTGTGGAAGTAATGGGAAAGCAAGCTTCCCTCTTCCCTTATATAAACAGCCTTGTGCTGCCCGCTGGGAAGAGAACTCAAGACAATTTATGAAATGGAAAAAAAATATTTGAAATGCAAATATTCCTCTTCCCAGCAGGCTCTTCAAAAAAACAAACATGATTTCCTCTCTAAAGCAGAGAATTAGGTAGTGTTAACACTTGGAATGAAGGAGATTTATAAAGTAGGGAACTGCAGGTTGTTTTACATGATGAAAACATTCCCAGAAGGTCATAGCAGGACTAGGAAAACAATAAGGGTGTATTTGCTCAAAGTAGGGAGTAAAAAGAGTGATTTAAAACCTGTGGAAGAGGATGACAAATATTGGATTAAAGTGGCTTTCCTGACTGGCCAGTATTTCTTGAGGTTGCATTTCAATAAAATAACCCAAAGTGGAATAATTTTCATTAGGATCTGTGGAGTTTTAGGCTGTGATTTCAGGTTGTGGGTGAGATGTGGAATCAGGTGAACATCCTGGAGCTTCTGTGGGGCAACACCTTCACAGCTTGGTCGTGTGTAAATCCAAGCTGAACAACAAGGAATGGCAACTCTTCCTTCTGTATAAATCCCAGACTAAGTGGCCTTTCCCAATGGCTGCCTTGCCAGCTCTGTTATCCATCACACATGATGTGTGTGGGCAGAAACCTGATATTTTAATATATAAAGTAACCCTTGCATCACAATCCAGCTTGGAATTCGGGAACAGGAACAAGTTTAGGCTCCAGCTCTGCCAAGCCCCACACACGTGCTCCGAGGAGAAAGTGGAGGTGTTTGCAGGAGCTGGCCTGAGCAGGAAAAGGGAGGAAAAGCATCAGCAGCAAAATGATGGAATCATGGAATGGTTTGGGTTGGAAGGGGCATCAAAGATCAGCCAGTGCCATGGCAGGGACACCTCCCACTGTCCCAGGCTGCTCCAACCTGGAACTGAACATTCCAGGGATCCAGGGGCAGCCACAGCTGCTCTGGCAATTCCATCCCAGCCCCTCCCAGGGAACAATTCCTAATTCCCAAAATCCCATCCAGCCCTGCCCTCTGTCAGTTTGAAGCCATTCCCTGTGTGCTGTCTCTCCATCCCCTGGGAATTGTCTCTCTCCATCCTTCTTGTGGCATCTCTTCCCTGAACAATCCCTGGGACGTTGTGAAAAGAAAGGGGAAAATGGAAAAGCACAAGGATTTTGTGACCTGGGCAGGGCAACACCACAGGCTGAGGACTCTGAGCTTCCACATGTTCCTTTTATTTGGAGTGTGCCATGGCGTGGGGAGGAATGGGATGTTGGATTTGCTGCCTGGAAGGGAAAAGCAAACCAAAGAGTAGCTTTCCTTCAGTGTGCCTGGATTTAGGAAAGTTGTTTTTCCTCCTCTTGCCAACTCCTGGCCTTTCAGATGCTCTTTATGTAGCACATAAATGAGAAACACCTGAGTTTATGTGGCTGCTGCAGGAATTTACCCCATTTGCATATCCTGAGACAAACACAGACGGTTTTATATCAGAAATCATCATTCCAGGGGAGGTCAGGCTGCAGATTTCTCTCAGCTATCACAGATATGACAGGCCATGAGTTAGGGCCAAGTACAGTACAAAGGAGCAAATTGTTACCTCCAGCACTGCTGGAGATATTTGATTTCTGTCCCATCCACCAGAAGTCCTCATGTATGTTTACCTTGCAGGTTATTTGGGTTTGATTCTCATATTAAGCAAAATTAAGCAGTGTTTTCCCTTTTTATATAATTATTTGTTTTCTGTGAGGTGCATCTGGATCTAAGCACGCCACACATCTCAGGGAAATTATCTGGGAATATTCCTCCAGGATCAGGGAGATCTCCACGTGGGTTTGGGTCACAGCAGGACCATGAGGCACCTCAAGACATCTCACAAGACATCAGCAACCCAGCTGGAAATGGAGCTTGGGTCTCCCGTGTCCTTAATGCCAGCACCACCTTCCTCATCCCTGTTTTTGCCTGGGAATCTCCCACCCCTTCATGATGAGCATGCCCTGAGATCATTCTCTAAATTTCCTCATCCCACACAATGCCCACCACCCTGGGGAGTGCTCCAGCCCCCTCTGCTCCGTTTGCCAAGAGGCTCCCAGGGTCAGGCACAAGGTTTTGCAGCTGATCCTGGTCCTGCTGTCCTCAAAGGAAAATGTGATTTACACCACCAGCCCTGGGAAATGGACCCCCCATTTAATGTAGGTCAAAACACTCTGGGGCTCAGCAGCAGCTATTTTTAGATGTCATTAAGGTGTTATTTTTAAACATTAGCCATTAAAAGCTTTCTAATTTAAGCAGGCAGCGTTAATTAGCCCCGCTTGCTCCCCGTCATGTTTTCCATGTGCCTCTCTCAGCAGCTCCAGCTGCCCCTGGTGCTCAGTAACACTTTCACTGCTGGGCACCAGCCCTCCCCTCCTCGCTGCCAAGTGCTGAAAGCAGCAGGAACTCAACACCTTTATCTCCAGGAACATCAGCAGCCTGCTGGAAATGTCTCACTTTACAGCTCAGCTGAGCAGCATTCAGTGGGATCAGTGCTGGTGGCTTGGGTGTTCCTTAAGGGATGAGCCACTCAAATATTCAATCAAATATAAGCTTTATTATTTTTTTTTTCCCTCTGTGGGCTGTTGATGTTTCTTTTAAAAGTGAGCAAATTTTGATTTCTCACTGGGGACTCACCCTTTTCTAGCAGGGAACAAGGGACAGGATGAGAAGGAAAGGCATCAAGCTGTGCCAGGGGAGCCTCAGGTTGGATATTAGGAAAAAATTCTCCATGGGAAAGGGAGCTCAGGGATTGGAAGTGCCCAGGGAGGTTTGCAGTGCCCATCCCTGCAGGTGGCACCTGGAGGTGGCACTCAGGGTGACAAGGTGGCCATGGGGACAGCTGGGACTGCCTGGGCTGGGAGGGATTTCCAACCTCAGAAATTCAGTGTTTAGGATGATCTGCTCCAACATTGCCTGTAATTCAGTCTGGGACAAACACAGGAACCAAAAAAAACCCAAATAAATAAAAGCTGTGAGAGGGCTGTGAATGCCCAGGCAGCTGTGGGGTGAAAGTTTCTTGGGGGCGGAAGTGAGAGGGGAAGGGTGCCCTGAGCATGGAAATCATGGGGAGACGTCCTGCTGACTCCGGGCAGCTTAGCCTGGATCCAGCACATGGCCTTGCCCTTCCCCTGCCCCCTCCTCCGAGCAGGGCAGCCCAGATCCTGTTTCAGGGTTTGTGCTGGCGCATTTTTTCTCTCTTAGATCTTTGGGAGAGCTCCGGCCCCTCCATGTGGGACAGGACAGGGGCTGTGCTGCCTCTGGGAAGCCACCAGCAATCCTGGGAATGGGAGGAGAGCTGAGGCTGCAGACCCCCAGCACACACATGAAATTTCCTTTTGGTCCTTAAATGAGAGGAGAGCTGAGGCTGCAGACCCCCAGCACACACATGAAATTTCCTTTTGGTCCTTAACCAAGCAATGGTTGAAATGTTGGGAAGGAGTTTCTGGAAGCACCTGCACCATGGGATAGCACTGCCCAAGGTTTGCAATGAAGCAGTTTGGAGATCCCAATCCCCATGCTGAAGGGACAAAGACACCTGAAAAGCCCAAATTCACAAAGCCTCACAACAAAGGTGAAGTTAAATTGGGCTGGGAAGCATTTTAAGCACTATTAAATAACATAAATGACATGAGAGTGGGGAGCAGCAGGTGAGACACAGATAACAAACAAAGCATGACTGCTCTCAGCAGATTTTGGCAGAGCATGCACATGAACGAGGTCATTTGTTTGGGCTGATGCAAGGAAATCCAGCTGGGAGAAGGAGCAGGAGGGTTTGGTTTGGTTTGGTTTGGTTGGGTTGGGTTGGGTTTGGTTTGGTTTGGTTTGGTTGGGTTGGGTTGGGTTGGGTTGGGTTTGGTTTGGTTTGGTTGGGTTTGGTTTGGTTTAGTTTGGTTTGGTTTGGTTTGGTTGGGTTTGGTTTGGTTTGGTTGGGATTGGATTGGATTGGATTGGATTGATTGGGTTTGGTTTGGTTTGGTTTGGTTGGGTTTGGTTGGGTTTGGTTTGGTTTGGTTTGGCTTGGTTTGGTTTGGTTTGGTTTGGTTGGGTTTGGTTTGGTTGGGTTTGGTTTGGTTTGGTTTGGTTTGGTTTGGTTTGGTTGGGTTTGGTTTGGTTTGGTTTGGTTTGGTTTGGTTTGGTTTGGTTGGGTTTGGTTGGGTTTGGTTTGGGTTTGGTTTGGTTGGGTTGGGTTTGGTTTGGTTGGGTTTGGTTTGGTTTGGTTTGGTTGGGTTGGGTTGGGTTGGTTTGGTTGGGTTGGGTTGGTTTGGTTTGGTTGGGTTTGGTTTGGTTTGGTTTGGTTGGGTTGGGTTTGGTTTGGTTTGGTTGGGTTGGGTTTGGTTTGGTTTGGTTTGGTTTGGTTGGGTTGGGTTTGGTTTGGTTTGGTTTGGTTTGGTTTGGTTTGGTTTGGCTCTCAGGGTGTAGCAGAAATCTGCCACAGGAAATGTCAGCAAGGCTGAACTGAGCAGGGAAAACCACCCAGAATGGTTTGGAGGGAAACACTCGTGGAACTGGGCTAGCACAGAGGTGTCTGGCTAGAAATTCCAATAACTCAGGTACAATGGGCAGCCAGCAAACTGCACCCATGGAAATGGGGGGCACAGAGCTCCAAACTCTCCCCACAATCTCCCAGCAGCCACACTTGGGTAAACTGGTGAACCTCCTTTCCCTCCACTGAGGTGTGTGGATGATTTATTCCAGCCAAGAGCTCCTGACCCCGGGGCTCCAGCAGCTCCATCATCCAGGGTAACAAATACCCTGATTTATCCCCGAGGCTCTCAGCGATTTGCAGACAGGAATCCCCCCGCGAGTCCTGCGTCACTGCAGCGCTTTGTGCAGATGTTGGTGCCCCCTTCCCCTCCAATCTGGGGGGCTGATAAAAGCCCAGCCTACGCACAGCCTGCCCCTGGCTCCACAGATCATGTTCCACAACTGGACATGCTTGTTTCCAGCAGGCAGAATTTCTGATCTCGCTCTTGTTTGGGAAGGAAAAACGCTCCCGCCGCACAAAAAAAAAAAAAAAAATTGGATTTTGCGTCTCACATCTTTTTGTCAAAAAACAAGATTTGTTTTCGTTCCAATCCATGTGTAAATACTGAGATCAACTCTTAACTTGTCTTTTCCCAGTTTCTAAAGAAATGCTACATGAATTTCAGAGTAATGGTTTTATAAAAAATTTCAGCATGAAGTTTAGAGCAGTGACTTTGTGATCTCACGGTAAAACAGCAGAGATTCATGAATTTACCCTCAGCTGGAGCTGTTTTCATGGAGGAAAAAAAAATCAGAATTATCAAAAAACGTCACCCAGTGTTCGGCCAGCAGAACCAATCACCTGATTTTAATAGCACTGAGCATTTCATCACTTTGTCTCATCAAACACTGAATTTTTTTGTGTTTGGTACCCCCTGGAAATGAGATCTGGCACCTCTGGTGTGCCCAACCCTCCCCAGGAGCTGGGGAATGATTCCTTTCCCTGAGTACCACCCAGATCAAATGAGGGACGGGCTCTGAAGGAAATAAATGCTGATTTATCATGTTCTTACACAGGATTTCACTGTGTTTGTGTGTTTGCAGACAGATCCAAATTAAGATTATCCAGATAAGAGCTGATAACTCTTCCAAAGCCACAGGCAGAGCAAAAAAAAAGCCATTTTTGGGGGGTGTTGAGTCCTCCAGCAGAGTCCCAGAGGCAAACAAACACCTCCAGGGTTCATTAAACCAATTCCAGACACTTTCTGAAAATAAATTAAGATTTTTGGTGTGTATTTTAATGCTACAAATACAGGAACAGCACTAAATAGTCCCATTCCATGCAGAATATACTTTATAAATGTGGATATAATAAGTTTTAATATTCTCCTCTGTGTTATCCCATGGTGGAGATGTTTATTATCATTCAAAACTAAAAACCTTGGCTTCCTTCAGCAAAAATCTGAGCTCCTTTGAGCTGCAAGAGCTTTTGTTCACATGCCAACCAAAGAGCTAAATGTGAATATCCCTTCCTCTGACCACATCAAGCATTTTATAACCACAGTCAGATAATTTTGCTCTTTCACCCTTTATTTTTTTTCCCCACACCAAAGATTTTATGGGAAGAGACTGAGTTAGAGATGTGACAAATGAGCCACCCCAAAAAGCAGGTGGCAGGCCCTGAGGGGGCTGGAAATTAATGCCATATGTGACATGAAACTCTCCCTAAATGTCCCTTCCTCAGCCACTGGCTGTCTGTGGGACTGGGGGGAAAAACACTAAAATTTGGGGGGTAAAATTAAATGGAACCAAAATGTGGACCTGATCCTGTTTTCTTTCTAAAATTTGGATGGTTAAATTAAATGGAACCAAAATATGGACCTGATCCTGTTTTCTTTCTAAAATTCGGGGGGTTAAATTAAATGGAATCAAAATATGGACCTGATCCTGTTTTCTTTTATTTTCCAGTTTTTCCAGCTCTACTGACTTTTATAAAAACTCAGAGTGAAGATGAAACTTCCAGTTTCCTCCTCTCAGAAAAGCCCCAAATAACACACCACGAAAAGCTGCAGAATTTTGTGATGGAAACGAAGCATTTGGTGTCTTTTGAGGAGCATTTCAAAGAGAGAGGATTTTAAACCCAGCAGAGATGATGTGTGACTGGTCACACAGGAACAATGAAATCAGCCAAGACAACCCCAAAAACCTTCCCTGGCACCCATGAGGAAATTTGGGGGAATAATGAAAGGATGCAAGGCCAGTTCTAAATCCATGGAGCCACCCAGGGAAGGTGCTGGAATCTTCAGGGATGTGAGGAGGGGTTGAGGCTCCTGCTGCACATCTGGAGCAGCAGCTGCAGATCCAGGGCAGAGAGGGGGTGGGAGTAGGTGTAGGACCAGGCTGGGTTACAATGTGCCTTTCAAACTTTTATTGATTTCCTAATCTCCCCTTTCAAAAAGTAAAGAGGGCTGGGAATGAAGAGAAGAATTTTGCTGTGAGCCAGGCAAGCCTTGCTTCCCCTCAGATCTGCCCACATCCAAGCAGGGAGCTCTTCTTACCAGCCAATTTTTTTTTTTTTTTTTTTAATTTTTTTCCCCTGAAAATATTTGAGCAGGAGTGAGCAGTGAGAGGGGCTGGGAAGTTGAAACAGCAGAATTTCCAATGCCAGGGTGTGGAACCTCACTCAGCTGTCTGGTGAACCTGAGCACACCCCAAAGCTCTGGTCCTTAAATTAATTAATCAAGCTGTGAGGGATTAAATATTAAAATATTAAATTAAATGAAATTAAATATTAAATTAAATAAAATTAATTTTAAAAGTAAAATGAGTATATCCTTCAGGGCTTGGCTTAGCTGAGATCCAGCAGATGCTAAGAAGGACATTAAATCCTTTTGCATTCCCAGTGCGGAAGCTAAAAGGATTTCTGGCATTTCTCAGGGAAATGGTGCAGAATTTGAGGATGCTGAAGGTAAAACTGAACTTGGGGAGAGTGCTCAGAGAAATTCCAGAATTCCTGGGCCAGAATTCCTTGGCAGAAGCACCTGCAGGCCAGGGAAGGGGCACAGCAGCCGCGAGAGGAACAACTCAGAGCTCTGGAGAAAGAGCAGGAACAAAAGGATAAGAGTGACACAGGCAGGGAAAATGAGAAGCAATGAAAGAGACAGCAGTAAAACATGCATCTGTTATTTAATCCTGCCTAAACACCCAGATTAGTGACATCAGACTCTGCTGTTTGTTTGGAGTTTACTCTGGAGCCATGGATAGAGCCCATGGATCCAGCCCAGGGATTTACCCCAGACATTGCTGTTCTTGTGCAGCAAGGCACCAGGCAGAACTAATGTTTGGATGGAAAAATTGTCTTTGCAGCCCTTGTGCTCATAAAAATAAAGCTGGCAGGGCGAGGGAATTCAAAAGTTTCATAAATTGTCACATCATTTCACAGTCACTCAGTGCTTAGATGGGCCTTGAAGGTCATGAAGGCTAAACATGGACATTGTGTCTCTTTTTAATTTTTTTTTTCCAGATGCCATTTTATTCCCCCACAAAGGCTGAGTCTGCTTGACAGAATCCCAGATTTATTAAGGCTGGAAAAGATTAGGATTATGGAGTCCAAACTGTGCCTGATGCCCATCTTGACTTTGCACTGGTGGCACTCATGGATAGCCCTGGATCCCTGGAAGTGTCCAGGGCTGGGTTGGACAGAGTTTGGAGCAGCCTGGGACAGTGAGATGATCTTTAAAATCCCTTCCAACCCAAACCATGGTGGAATTTTTGATTTTACACCAAGTTTTAGGTGCTGCCACTTGCACACCTTCCTGGGAGGCATTTCACTGCCAGGCTGGCAGAGTTCCATGGCTGAACCAGCCCAGAGCTCAGGCTGCTCCTGCCTTCATGCACCACACCTGAGCCCCTACACCCTACATAAAAACCCCTGGAAGCACCAAAATGTCATTTTTCCTTGGAGCTGAGCTGCTGTTGGACTCCTCACTGCCACACTTTAACCTGAATTTGCTCCCTTTGTGTGAAATTCTCCCCACATTTTCGATATTTTGGTTTGTCTTTCAGAATGACATCAGCAGAACCAGAACCCATTCATCTTTCCTGCTGCTCTCAGAGAGTGCCATAATTATTTAGCTCCTTAAAACCTTCACACTCTCACAGATCTCATAAAGTAGTTATTCAGCTCTTGATATTTTCTCCCCAGCTGTGATGATTTAATCTGGCCTGGGGTTTGAAGGGCTCAGCCAGGAAAATCCCAGAGCGCAGTACAGCTCATTTATAAGGCTCAGCATTTCTGCAGTGCCCAGCCCAGAGCTGGGCTCTCCATCTGCCTTATCTAAACACTGCCATCACCCTGCATTTAGGCTTTCATGGTAAGTGAAACCACCACACAGAGCTCAGGGAAACTCCTGCATCTGGCCTGGAAAGATCATCCAGTTTTTTAAACATTTTGTGGGCATTAATTCGGGTACAGCACATTTGTTTGGGCAGGTTTCCTTCTCCTGCCAGCAAAGGGGGAAGCACTGTGGTCTCTTCACCACAAAAAAAAAACCCCCAAAGATTAGTTCAGTTCCCTAACTATATAAATCACAGCTTTTTATAAGCATCACAAAGTTATTATAACACAGGTGAAATTCCCTTTCTTTCCCAGTGATGACAAAACCCCCAAAACAGCCAGGAAATCCTCCTGATTAAGATGCTTTTTTGAGGCATTAAATAACCAATGTAGTTTATGCTGCATATTAATGGTCAACAAGACTTTTAAAGTTTGAATTTCACAGAGAAATTGCGAGCACAAACTCCTCTCACTACATATATTTGCCGTGGCTGAGCTAACATTGAGAGACACATACTAACTTTTTAAATTTCCTGACTTTTATGATTGCTCAATTTTGCAACCTGAACATTATTTTGAAAGTAGGATTGTGCAAAATTTTCCTCAGGGGACTCAGAGAACTTTTGAAACGTGCCCTTGCTGCAGCTAATTTCCCTCATTTGGTTGGAGGGTTTGGGGTTATTTTTTGTTTTTTTTTCCCTACCTTGCAGACAGGAGCAAAATTGCAGGACCTCAAAAATAATCAAGCGTTTTTCTGGTACCCTGGTGCCTTAATTTTGTGTATTTGCTGGGTTTTCCTTGTGCAGGTGTGCATCTGCTATGGATCACAGCCCTGAGCAGGAAAGCTCCTGACATCCCCAGCACCACTCATGGGGCTGAGAGGAAGATTTTGCTGAAGGGCAGTGCTGGATGGGGGAATATCTTCAGAGATACTGAAATCTGAAAGGAAATTGAGTTGAATTTTCCTATTGAAGCATGTGGGGTTTAAAGAGATGACAAATTCCTGGTAATGGCTGCTGTGTGCATGGTCCCTGAGCAGGAGTGAGAAATTAATTCTTTCTGCCTATATGGAATTAGAAAACACCATAAGAAGGAGGAACTGTGCTCATCTGAAATAATCACAGCTTGTTCTCAGCATGGCAAGGTGAGAATTGGGTTCTGTGCCCGCCCCTGCCTGGTTTGCTGGGGGCTTTTCCATTAAATGGAATTTTTCAGTGCAAATTCTCCCCTTGAGAGGGGCCTTAGCAGAGCCACGCAATATTGAAAGCCCCTCAGAGAGGTTATTCAGTGTCTGGAGGTTCATGCTGGCTCTCCACAGTGAGGTGGCTTTTGGAAAATGTGAATTTTGACAGCAAAGGAAGGACAACATCCCTGAGCCCAACAGGGAGCAGTGCCAGGCACCTGCATCTCACCCAGTCCTCTTCCTCTGGCAGCAAGAATCCCATAAATCCCACAAACCCCACTCTACACCTGTCTGGGCTGATCTGGTTTTATCACTAACCTTAAATAAGACCCAGAGCAGATGTGCTCACCACAGGAACTCACCCCTACGTGCAGGACTGTCTTGGGTTCCAATACAGGGTGTGATAAAAGGTATCTGTGCTATCACCATCTGTTGAGGGTGGGGCAGTGATCCTGATCTCCCTGGGAGATATTCTGCTAATGGGCCATCCATTGAAACCAGGCAGGGCAGTGTTCTTTATCTTTTCACAGCCCATCCTTCCTCCAGCCAGTCATTTTCTGCTCATGGCCATTGAGTCCCACTGTGGCACTGATAAAATTACTGCATCCCATTGGGAGTTGCTCCAGCCAGGGGGAAGAGCCCAACATTTCTTACCAAGATAAAAACAGAGGTTTTGGGACACTAAGGGAGCCCCTTTCTCCACTGGACTCCAGAGGAAAACCGGATTTCTCCACATCCCCACTGGAGCTCCGGAGGGAAACTGCACCTTGTACAGGAGCACTGCTCCAGCTGAGCCACATCTGTCACTGCAGGAGGATGCAGCCACCATGGGATGGGACTGCTGCCAACACCCTGCCTGACGGGTGTCAGGTTGTACTCTGACTGTGTCAGGGTTTGGGGTTTGTTCTTTGTAGTGCTGTATTTCTATTTTAATTTCCCTAGTAAAGAACTGTTATTCCTAATTCCCATATCTTTGCCTGAGAGCCCCTTGATTTCAAAATTCTAATAATTTGGAGGAAGGGCTTTACATTCTCCATTTCAAAGAGAAGCTCCTGCCTTTCTCAGCAGACACCTGTCCTCCAAACCAGGACAAGGACCAAGGGCTGCAGGGGAGAACCAAAATCTTCTTAAACAACAAGCAAACCACTCGTGCTACAAAAACCACAAAACCTGGTGGAAGCAAAGCTCTTCCAGAGGGCTCAGTGTGACACAGGAGGAAATGATTCACGCTGCTGGCAGCCTGGTTTGCAAAAATCTGCACGATGATGGGGAGGTTAAATTTGGGAAGTTCTGGGAGATGCAGGTACTTTTCCTTTGAATGCCCCTCAATGCCTTCCCTTTATTTTCAAAGGAAAACACCAAACTGCATCCCCTTTTTGTGCACAAAACTAAGGTATTGTTTCCAGTGCTCTTTCCCAGCATGGAGCAAGTTCTCCTATGGCAGAGAAAAAGAATCTGCAGTGTCAGCTTTTACAGGGACTCAAGGATTCGACCATGACAGCATCACTGCCTCATTAATCTCATTATTCCTGATCTCTCCCTCCTATTTCCATGGTGTCAATACACTTTTCAGAGGCTGTCACATCTTCCAAGGAGTTTATCAGAGCTGGGAAAAGGTGTTTGTTGTTCTGACTGAGCCTAGCACAGGAATTGCCCCTCCAGTGCTTCCTTGGAGCTGCAATTCCCGGTGATGAAAGCTCCAGACCTGCTGGCTCCAAGGAGTTACTTTTTACTGTACCAACTTTTCACATGTCATAAAAAAGCAGAGCCCCACGAGAAATTGAAGTTATCTGTGCAGCCCCCAGGTCTCAGGGAGCAAAAGAGTTCTAAAGCAAGTGATGTGATTAGGAGAAATGAGGAAATGAAATCATTTAATGGGAATGCGCCGCGCGGAGAAGGAATCAATAAATAGTTCCCAGGAGTTATCAAGGGCCATTTAGAGCTTTTTTGGATCTAAACTCTCTAATCCCTGCCCTTTCTGGTTTATTTGTCCTCCATTCCACCACGTTTCACTGGGCTGTGATGCATCCTGGAGATCCCAGCAGCTGCTCAGCCCCGGGATGGTGATGCTGTGCAAAGGTCGAGTTTTCCCTGAATTCCATCTCAGACTCTCCCTGAACCTTCTGTCACTTCACAAATGCTTTGAAGCCTCATGAAGGATGGATAGAAGCCTGTTTCCACACTCACTGAGTTACCTTCCTCTTCCTGTGGATTAATACCTGCTATGGAATAACCATCCTGTGGGATTGCCCAGTAGCAGCGAGTCCATCTGGATGCTGATGGACAAAGCAGTGCCTGGCTGCTGGATCACTTAAAAAAGCAGCTCTTGCCAGAGAGAAAGGAGGTAATAAAAGCTACAGGCCTCCTGTGACACCTCTGTGACCTTGCTGTGACTTCAGAGCCTGCCCCTGGATGTTTTCAGAGTTGCCTACCTGGGGTTTTTCTAACAGCACAAAAGGGATGAATAAACAAGGATTGAAAATCTCAGTCCTGGATTCAGCAGCCACTGATGTTCCCCTTCACTGGGGCAGGATTTTCCTTCTGGGGGCTGTCACATCATTCTCCATTCACTGCTGACAACAATGAACTTCACAAGGGTGAATGCTGATCAAAAACTCAGGGAGGAACAAATTACAGACAGAATTTGGGCCAGCAGATGCTGTTAAAGCAAGGTTGTGTTTGTTGAGCAACACCAAAATTTTTTATTTGGTGGTGTCAGCCTGAGGAAGGTGTGCCAGCAGCCAGTGGGGCAAGTTCATTTATGATCCCCTGTCACACATCTTGATTTCTGACCCTTATTACACCCTGTATTCAGTCAGGAGGATGGCTCTGTCCCCTGCTATTTATCATTGCTGGAAAAGCTCAAAAATGCTTCCCTGAGGGAAGAAGTTCCTGCTGGTTCTGCTGGAAGCTGAGCCAGGATGTGCAAAGCTGAGGAAGGTTTCAGTTTTGCCATTCTCCTGAAGATTAAAGCAATTATCTGTGGAATGGACAAACTTTTACCTGATAACACAAACAGTTTACTTGTAGTCAGCCTGAATTCTGCAGCCAGACATCCTACATCCAGTTATTCTGTGTACCATGGGATCACACCATCCCTGAGCTCTAATTTGGGAGGTCTGTGTTATGGTTCAGACTGAGCACACAGCTGAAGTTGTATCTCCATACACAAAAGTCTTTTTGTGTGAGCTTTTCTCATTCTCTGCCTCAAAAAATCTGTTTTACCAACATTGTGTTGGGTTACATCAACACATTGGCCCAGCACTGCCAATAGCTGAGGTTTAGAAATAAATAAAAATAGGAAGAGGATGTAGCCTGGCTGTTCCAGAATATTGTCCCAAGCTGATCTTCACAGATTTCTTCACCCTAAAGTGTCACCTTAAAGATTCACCTTATTGATTTTTTTTTCCTTTCATTGTTCTGTCCAGTTATTTTTGGACCCCATGAAGGTGTTTGATGTCGATTGTCCCGTGACCAAAGGGACAAAACTCTTTGTTTTCTTAATATTTTGAACCTTTTCCATCCCAGTTTCACTGTGTACTGGAAGGGATCTCCAACCCATCTCATTCCATGGGCAGGGACATCTTCCACTAATCCAGGTTGTGATTCCCAGTTTAACAAATCTGTGCTGCTTTTGGGGCACAGGTGCCACTGGGAGCACAATCCAAACCATGGAGTTCAAATTTATTTGACATCAGGAGATATAAACCAGTCTGGCTTTTCATATTGAAGCTCCATTTCCACCTCTTTTCCCTTTCCCCCCCTTTTTTTTCCACCCTTTTCAACCTGCAGTTCTCAGCACAATAAAAGGTAACAAGCACGAGTTCTTGGCAGATGGAGGGAAGTTATTTAATGCCTGTGGAGAATCTGTCCCCACATGTTTAATAAATGCTTTCTTTCAATAAATGTGTACTCAGCTTTAAGGAACATGGAAAACTACAGGGTTTTTTTGCATCAAGTGCCAAGATAATAATAATCTGGCAAGTGACTGCTCACTCCAAGCAGTAAAAGGCCAGCGAAGCCAAGACTCGCTGTTACCACCACTTTAATCATTATTTGCTGGTGACCACCAGTCTTCAGTGAAAATTTCAGGTGCCTCTGGTATTTTTCAATTTTTGCTGAGTGCCAGGTGACTCAGGGCCCAGCTCTGCTGCTCTTTCTCACAGAGTTTTATCTGATTGAAAATTAGCCTCCAAAGACTGGAGCTGAAGCAGAAAAACCAGAAAACTGAGGAGCAGCAGCAGAATCTGATCCCGTGTTTCTGGTCTCTAAATGGTTTTTGAGTAGCTGGCACCAAGGCTTTACATTCATCTTTAAATACTGGAGGTCTGGGGTTATTACAAAATTTTATTTTAAATAAAAGTATGTTATTTCTATTAGATTCTGTTTGTAAAAAATTACATATTGTTAGGCTGAATAGTGCAACCCCCGAAACGAAAGGTAAATGACAAATTCAGACTTCTGCAATTGTGTAAGCTCCACTGAGAAAATAACCCTGAAACCTCACCAGCCACATCTGTGTGTATCACTGCTCAATTATTACCCTTTTACTGGGCTGCAGGTTATTTTACCTTACACCCACTGGGAAAAATCAAAAAAAAGGCAGCCCTTATTGACAATCATGGGGAAAAAGTGAAATCAATAAAATGAAAAATTATCTGACAATAATTACAGTTGCAAGGCTTGCTCCTGGGCACACCATGAAAGCAATCTGAACTTCAAACCTCTGTTATTGCACTGCTCCAGTGGAGCTGTACAGAAATCCACTTAGGGCCTGGGAGTGCCAGATGCTGAAATCACCTTTTGGGGGGGAAAAGTAGACTAAAAAAAATGGACTAAAAAAGAATAGACTAAGAATAAATGGACTAAAAAAATAGACTAAAAATAATAGACTAAGAGTATTCCCTGGGGAGCCTCTGGGGGAAGAACCTTGCCCTAAACCCACCCTAAATCCCTCCTGGCCCAGCTCCAGCCTCTCCCTGGGCCCAGCCCTGCTGACCCAAGGAGATTGAGGACTTTGCTTTTTCCTCTTCCCCTCATTCCCACATCCTGCCTTGGGCAGTTTTTCAGACCAGGTGGGATGGCAGGAGCAGCACCTTCCTCCAGTTCCTGAGGGGTTTTTGGGGGAAACATCTCAAGCTCATTCACACACACACAGATTCCTTCCTGCAAGGCTCTGCCTGGAGCTCAGTGGAGATGGGAAAAATAAATATTAATAAATAAATCAATAAACAAAGCCAAGAGGTGGAATTATCCCAAATCCCATCTCAGATGTGAACACAGCTTCAATCTTCACTGTGCTGGAGCCTGATGAGCATCCAGCAGTGCTGACCTTGGTGGGACTGAACCATGGAATGTCCTGAGCTGGAATAAACCCCCAGGGATCACCCAGTGCCAGCCCCCCCAAAATCCCAGCCTGGGCATCCCTGGCAGCTCCTGGAGCTCTGTGCCCATTCCCTGGGGAGCCTCTGGGGGAAGAACCTTGCCCTAAAATCCATCCCAAATCTCTCCTGGAACAGCTCCAGCCTCTCCCTGGGTGCTGTCCCAGAGCAGAGATCACAGCTGGATCTGTTCTGGAGCTGCAATCCCTGAGGAATTTCCCCTCAGTCTCCTCCAGCTGGACATTCCCAGGTCCCTCATCTTCTCCTCTCCCCTTCCAGACCCTTCCCCTTTCTTTGGATGCTCCCAATAATTTTATATCTTTTATATCTTTTACATCTCCCTTCTATTTGCCCACACACAAGTCTGGGAGGAGCCCTTGGAACATTCCCACATTTCCCATTTCCTGAGGAGGAAACTTCTCCAGACAGGGCTGAGATCCCTTCTGAGGGCACAAATTTAAGCCCAAACCTTCCTGGCCACCCCCCAGCAGCAATTCTTCAGCACAGGCTCCACTCTGTGGTCTCAAGTGAGGAAAAAGGAGGCAAGCAAAGCTCTGTGCTGTGCCTGTGGCTGCATCCTCCCCTGCCTGGGAAGCCTCCCAAAAGAGAATTACAGTAATTGCAAAATGAGGCCAAGAGAGCAAGCCCTGCTCTTGAAGGATAATTGTAAAGTAAATAAGGGTGAACACAACATTTGCAAATTTTACAGACATTTTTTAAAAAAAAGGAAAATGAAACCACTCTTGTGACCCACAAATCTTTCCAGCAAGGGCTCAGAATAAAAAGGAGCCAGGATAAATTTATTAAAACACTTCCAATTGCATTCTCTTCTGATACACACAACACCAACATGTATTAATCACCTACAATTTGCATTTTATCTGCATTACCTGGCTTTTCAGGAATACTGAGCCCAGAAAAGGATTTCATTTCAGCCTCCAGTGGGTTATCAATGTGCTGATAAGATGTTCCATATTCAGCCTGAGTGAAAGGCCTCACAAATGTCTCTGAAATGCCAGATTTCCAACCCAGCAAATTAGGCTCTCATCACCTTCAAGTTCAATTATTGTCATTTATTGCAAGGAACACATCCCCAAGCTGGAGGCACAAACAGGAGGGCACCCAGAACCCATGGCTGCATCAGATCTGTTCCTGGGTCAGACATTAAAAAAAAAAAAAATAAAAAGCACTTCACACCAGTGCCCTGAACTCCTGCTCCAGATAAAGGTTCAGAACCTTGTCTTTCCTCTGTAAAATTTCAAAAGTTGGCTCACAGAGTGTATCCTCCAGGGCAGCAGTCACCATTTTCCAAAACTTGATGAGATTGTGAGGAAAAAATTGTTCCTGTGAGGGTGGGGAGGCCCTGAGGGTGCCCAGAGCAGCTGTGGCTGCCCCTGGATCCCTGGAATGTTCAGTTCCAGCTTGGACACTGGGGCTGGAACACCTGGGACAGTGGGAGGTGTCCCTGCCATGGTTTGTGCTGGAATTGGATGACTTTTAAGGTCCTCAAACCATTCTGGGATTCAATGATTTAGGAGTTTTAATAATTATTATTATTACTTTATCTTCATCTTCTACCACTCTTGGATATTGGTGGAAATTTCATCCATGTGCAGAATCTGGAATTTCTAATCTCTCATGTGCAGGGAAAGGGGGTTCCCAACAGCTGAACCCAACTTCAGAAGGAAATGTGTTTGAATGGAAAGCAGGGATTTAGGATCCCAGCTCCCCATGATGTTCTTGGCACCAGGAATTAGGTGATAGGCACATTTCCTGAGGAGAGATAAAATAATCTCCCCTGTCCTGGGGCTCGGGGAAGGTGACAGGTTGGTGATTAGATTCTCCCCACTGTGGAAGGTTCAGGAGTTTATTTGGCTTCTCTGCTTCATGCCGAGTCAAAAATCCCACAAAAAGTTCTTTGTGTGTGGAAGTGTCCCAAAGGACAGGAGATAACATTTTCCAAACCAGTGAGGTACTGGAGGAGCTACATCATTTCCATAATAGTTCCTACCACAGGATTCAGCCTCTGACTGTATATTTAAACAACAATTACTCCATAAAAACTCACAGAAAGTTCTATTCTTTTCCTTAAATTGGAGTTTTTCCTTTTCAGTGATCTGGGGATTTGACAAAAGCTGTGGGTACAGCGACCCACAACTCCTCATCTCGAGAAGAAAAGAGGGAAAGAAAAATCAATCTCATTTTAGATGAGGATTGTAGAACTTAGACATGGAGCAAGGAATAATAAAAACTACAAAATAGGAGTGAAAAGGGAATGTGACAGGAGATCCACGAGGGAAGAGGAGGCAATTCCTGGGAAAGGAGAGGTGGGGCAGGGCAGGGATGGAGGGAAGAGCTTGGGATGTGTGAAACACATCTGGCCTGCAGTGATGCTCTCCCTCTCCTCCTGCTCCCCATGACTCACACGTCTTGTTTTGCCTCTCTCAGAGCTCTTTCCTCGTTAAAAAGGCTGAATTTTAAAACATCCTGAGGACAAATGGAGCCAAACCTGTGATGGTTGCTGTGGCTCAAAGAGAGGAGAGATAAATGCAAAGGACAGACTAAAAAACAGGAGACACCCCTGGGGCCTTTTGATCAGACTGAAAATCAGGATTTTCCCATCCTGAAAAATGGCAAGGAAAAAATAACAGCTCCTGATCTCCTCCAGTTAAGGCTGGTGGGTAGAAAGGATGAAAGCTTTGAATTTCTCTGGTGTGCAACTGTTATTTTCTGATTTTACACTCTGCTCTTTCTTAACATGTTAAAAACTTTCAGGAATCTTCTGACTGGCTTGGATCTGATAAATTCTTTTGTTTTGAGAGCCAAGTCTTCTTGTCTTACTCACAGAGGATAGTCCAAGGAAGTGGAATTTACTCTTTAATGCAAGCCCTGATTGGATTGGATTGCCCTGCACTTCATACCCTGAATGCCATGTTCCACATTTATCCTAAACCCATCTTTTACAATCCACTCAAAAATTCTTTCTAATTCAACAAGAAACAGGCACAATTTATTCTACCATATTTATCCTTACTGCCTGCCATTGGACAAAAAGCAAAGTTTAACCAGTGTGGTGACAGAGCAAAGTCTGGGTTGGTTTCCCATCACATTCAGTTCCCAAGGAGGAAATTCATGGAGTTTTTCTTGCAGTTATTCCATGACCAATTTAGTTTTTGAGCATGTGAGGGGCAAAATCAAGGAAGCAGCCACACAGAACCTGAATATTTTCTTTCTGCAGCTTCTTTCACACCAACTGCAAACTGAAGAAATGGTTCCAGAGAAATTGTGGGCAATTCTCTTGTAGGAAATTTAACCCAAGGTCTGTGTGGATGGGGCCAACATTTAAGGGTAAGACAGAGGACACCAGGAATTTTTTTTCTCATGGAAAGGGTGGTCAGGCATTAAAAATTGCTGCCCAGGGAGGTTTGCAGTGCCCACCCCTGGAGGTGGCACTCAGGGTGACAAGGTGGCCATGGGGACAGCTGGGACTGCCTGGGCTGGGAGGGATTAATGGAGAGTGGAAGGATAATGACCCAGCTGGGGAATATTGAACAATAATCTGAATTTTGGGTGACTGACAGCAACATTTTTTTGGTTGCTGAGTGCTGGAAGTGGAGGCTTTGAGGAAGGGATCTCTGCAGGAGTGTGAAAACTCAGCCTGGGGTTGAATCCCTGCCCTCAAACACTCCAAGTGGATCCTTCTGTATAATAATGGCTTTTCCAAATCATCTTCTTCCTCCTGGGAAAAGCAGGAATATGAGCAAACCCTCAGCCACCACCACTGCTAAGCACACACTTCAGTTTGCTTTCCAACAGGAAAGGATTTAAGGCTCTGCCTCTTCTCCCACACAAATTAATTATCACCTCTTTTATCTTTAAGCAAACTTAGGATAGACCCGAGCAGAAGGACAGAAATGTGGTGCTGCAAAGGCAATATTGACAGGATTATTAAAGCTGTAAAAGTCAGGCAAGATGGGATGAAGGTGAAAAATCTCCATCAGCCAGGCCCACGGATTTGTGGCAGCACCCACTGCCTGGAAAAGGAGGGGTGAGGAATAAAAGCTCTCACTCAGACTCATAATATGTTATATTTTGGGGGTTTGGTGTCATTTCCCCTTCCTTCTTTCAGGCTGAGAGTAAAGGAAATAAATTTATCTGTGCAGGATGCAACTGGTTCAAGTCTTTGTCCTCTTGCACCTTTTATCCAGGTATTGATTTACAAACAGTTAAATACTCACATCATCATCCTCATCCTCATCATCTTTGTGACAACAACAACCACAAGCATTTCTTATCACACACATTGATTTTGTGTGCATAACTGCATTCAATAAAAAACACCTCACTTCTCAAAAATTTAGCCCAATTCTGAAAACTAGACATGAAAGAGAAAACAGCAAGTTTTGTGTCAGGTGCTTTTAGCCCACCCCAAAAATTCAACAATTTCATACTGCTGGAAGATTAAGTGCAGCATGGGAGGCAGCAGAAATTAAGTTCAGGTGTTGTTAATTTTCTTACAGACCTTTTATCCTTAAAGACTGAGGGACAGGGCTGTAAAGTGGGGAAAGAGAAGGGTTTGGTTTGATTAGGGATGATAGGACAGTCTTCAGCTCTGATTTGGTGGGAATTAAAATGCAGAAGAGAGTGGGGGAAAAGCAGGTTCAGACTTAGTCCTTCTTTTTTTCAGGGAGGTTTAGAAGAATGTAGCTCTGTAAAAAATTGTATAATTTACTCACTTCTCCTTGTAAGAGCTCTGGTTTGCACTGGAGTTTCAAAATTCCCCAATTTTCTGTCTGTGGCTGCCTTCACTGAGCCAAAGTTCTTTGTAGCTGGAGTGAGAGCTGATGTGGGGATGGCTTTGGCTCCCAGCTCCCTTTTTGCTGGTTCATGTTTGCCTCTTGTTCTTCCCAGAACCTGCAAGAGAAAAGATTTTCCTTTGCTCAGGGGGGACAGCAGCAGCAATTTCCCCATGGAAATGGAGCTCAGGGATTGGAAGTGCCCAGGGAGGTTTGCAGTGCCCATCCCTGCAGGTGGCACCTGGAGGTGGCACTCAGGGTGACAAGGTGGGAATCTCAGCTGGGGTTTGGTGATCCTGGATCTCCTTCCCAACCTCAATGAACCTGAAATTCTAAGGATATTAATTTCTCAAGAAATGGGCTGGAAAGTTGTGTTTCCTGCAGGGCACTGAGCATCCCTGTGCTGAGCAGCAAACTCAGCTCTGCTGCTGCCTCTCTTACCCTGCAGCATTCCAAGCACAGTTCTCTCTACCTCGCTGCTTTTTTATCATAAAATGCTCAGAACCTGGAATCCCAGAAGCTCCTGCTCTCTCAAGGCTGGTTGATGAGCTCAAAATTAACATTAAATGAGGATTTCAAGCACAGTCCCAATGCTCTGCTCTGATCTGTGGCAAAAGTGACTCAAACCCAGGTCACAAGTTTATCCTGAACAGTGACCTGACAGGGAATGTTTGTGAGAGACAAGCAGCCTCACTGATGGCATTTGCTATTTCAATCATGGAATTGTGGATATGGCTCAGGAGCTGAGATGCCCTTGTGTCCTGATTTTCTGTAAGTACTGAGGACTTGTGAAGGAAGTTTGGTTATTAAAAAAAAAAAAACCAAAAAAAAAAGAAATATAGCCTGAGTAGAGAAGAAAAGCAGGGGGATCTCTCTGAGGTTTAATTTTGTGCTGTTTTTGCCTCTATTATAAAATTGTTAGCATACTCTCTCCCTCCCCTGGAAGAGTAATGGCAATATTATATTAAAGCCAGTTTTACAATTTTCATCCTGCGTCTAAATCCTCCCCCATCCTGCTGCCTTCTTCCAGGCCTGAGCTTTTTCTACAGTATCCATTACCCCTGTCCAACAAATAAAACACCCTGCACCTGCGAGTGGAATTTCATCTGGGCAGGAAAAATGGAAACTTTGTGCTGGTGGAGGAGGGTTTGTGCAGCTCCTGCCACTCTGAGGGGTGGCAAGGAGCGAGCTGAGCACCCCCAGGATGTTAAATTGAATAATCTGCACTGGCAGACAGCTTGGAAAATAATGCCAGGGGGCTCAGGTTACTGCAGCAGCACTTGAAATGCAGATCTCAACAAGGTGGATGTTCCCCATTCCCCTCGCCTGGAATAGCTGGGGAAAGGTGAGCAGCTTTTTGTGGCTGCACAGTGGGAGTTTATATCCCAAATTCTTGATTCCCCTGCTAATTGCAGCTCCCTCCATCCCTGTATTGTAGAGTTTTACCCAAACTCCTGAAGCAGAGTGGGAAAAGCCATCCCAAGAGCGGAGCTGCAGGAGCAGCAGGCTCAGCACCTGCACTCTGAATTAATAACTTCTTGGGCTTTATTACAGGCTGGCTCTGTTTGGGTGAGTGCTTGGCAGAGCCATGTTCAATTTGTACTCAGGAGTGTGTGAACCAGCTTTCTGGATCCTTTCAAACAGTTTCTGCTCGTTCAGAACTGTCTGCACTTGTCCAAAAGCTAAGGAGGCTCCAAGAAAATTTGGCAACCTGTGATGTGAACAGAACACGAGAAAATGCTCTCCAAAACCTTGAATTTGTACAGAAACAAGGTGGCAGCTGCTGCAAAATGAAACTTTGCACAGCTGGGCATTTTTGGCCTGACTTTAATTTAGATGTAGAGGATGATGTGCTATTATTATTAATAATAATATTATTATTGAAAAGTCTGAGCCTTTCACAGCTGGACCTAAAATTCAGCGCAAACTTCTGATGTTGACTTGTGCAGCCATGGCAGGGAAGCTGATTACAAGCAACCAGTGAGGTACCAAAAAATTCCTTTGGCTGGTGCTGTTTAGTTACAAACAACAGGAGCAATGCCAGGCAGATAAAGCAGCCTCTGTGCTCACAGCAGGCTGGAATAAACGCTCTACTTCCTTAGGTGAAAATAAAATTTAAAAATACCCTAAAATCACTCCCACCCCTCTTTCCCTGAAGTTTCATACCCTCTTAACACATGGTGTTGCCCCAGTTATTTTTTTTCCAGTTCTTAATAAGTCAGGAGAAGAGGAATCTTCATTTGGAGCAGCAGCAAGCAAACATCCCACTCTTATAAATTCCACCTGTGGAGTCGGAATTTTTTTAATTTTTTAAAACCCTAATTAAAACATTAGCTGATACATTTCATCCTGCAAACAATCAGCTTCATATTGCTCAGGAAAATTGGTTTTATCCATTCTCTCACCTGTGCATTTAAGAGGAAAAGGAAGAAGAACCCGTTCACCCCGGTGACTTACGTGAACTCTCTGGGGTCGCAGCTCTTCCCTCCGTGCCTCAGCAGCATCAGCACAGCCTGTGGAGCTGATCCCTGCTGGGAGCCAGGGCTGGGCAGTGACACCATCACCCCTGGGGGAGCCAGCAGCTGCTCCAAGCTCTGTGTGAAATGGAAAATCCGTGGCAGGCAGGGGAAGGCTCGCCCCGTCCTGGGGCTGTGCGCAGAGTGAGGAGCTGATCCTGGCTGAGCATCAGCTGCGTTCCTGCGGATCAGAGATCTGGCACAGGTCCCTGGAGGTGACACGGATCCCCTGGAGGTGACACGGATTATCAGGAGGTGCCATGGATCCCCTGGAGGTGGCAGGGATCCCTTGGAAGTGCCATGGATCCCTTGGAGGTGCCATGGATCATCAGGAGGTGATACAATTCCCTTGGAGGTGACACAGATCCCCTGGGGGTGCCATGGATCCCCTCGAGTTGACATGGATCATCAGGAGGTGACAGAGATCCACTGGAGGTGCCATGGGTCACCAAGAAGCGACACAGATCACCAGGAGGTGCCATGGATCACCAGGAGGTGACAGGGATCCCTTGGAGGTGCCATGGATGCCCAGGAGGTGACACAAATCCCTTGGAGGTGCCATGGATGCCCAGGAGGTGACAGGGGTCACCAGGAGGTGCCATGGATCACCAGGAGGTGACACAGATCACCAGGAGGTGACACAAATCCCCTGGAGGTGCCATGGATCACCTCGAGTTGACATGGATCATCAGGAGGTAACATGGATCCCTTGGAGGTGCCATGGATCCCCAGGAGGTGACACAAATCCCCTGGAGGTTCCATGGATCACCAGGAGGTGACACAAATCCCTTGGAGGTGCCATGGATGCCCAGGAGGTGACACAAATCCCTTGGAGGTGCCATGGATGCCCAGGAGGTGACAGGAACCACCAGGAGGTGCCATGGATCATCAGGAGGCAACACGGATTCCCTAGAGGTGACACGGGTCCTCAGGAGGTGACACAGATCATCAGGAGGTGACACGGGTCCCCTGGAGGTGCCATGGATGCCCTGGAGGTGCCATGGATCACCAGGAGGTGACACAAATCCCTTGGAGGTGGCACAGATCCCCTGGAGGTGACAGGAACCACCAGGAGGTGCCATGGATCATCAGGAGGCAACATGGATTCCCTGGAGGTGCCATGGATGCCCTGGAGGTGCCATGGATCACCAGGAGATGACACAAATCCCCTGGAGGTTCCATGGATCACCTGGAGGTGACATGGATCACCAGGAGGAGACACAAATCCCTTGGAGGTGCCATGGATCACCAGGGGGTGACACAAATCCCTTGGAGGTGCCATGGATCACCAGGAGGTGACACAAATCCCCTGGAGGTGACACAAATTCCCTGGAGGTTCCATGGATCACCAGGAGGTGACACAAATCCCTTGGAGGTGCCATGGATCCCTTGGAGGTGACATGGATCCCCTGGAGGTGCCATGGATCACCAGGGGTGACACAAATCCCTTGGAGGTGCCATGGATCCCCTCGAGTTGACATGGATCACCAGGAGGTGCCACAAATCCCCAGAAGGTAACATGGATCACCGGAAAGGTGCCATGGATCACCAGGAGGTGACACAAATCCCTTGGAGGTGACACAGATGCCCAGGAGGTGACACAAATCCCTTGGAGGTGCCATGGATCCCCAGGAGGTACCATGGATCACCAGGAGGTGACACAAATCCCTTGGAGGTGCCATGGATGCCCAATAGATACATTGGAGGTGCCATGGATGCCCTGGAGGTGCCCCAGAGGACGAGCCCAGCACTCGCA
Source organism: Catharus ustulatus (assembly GCF_009819885.2). NCBI lineage: Eukaryota > Metazoa > Chordata > Aves > Passeriformes > Turdidae > Catharus > Catharus ustulatus. The sequence goes on along the minus strand of NC_046222.1, from coordinate 122,576,570 downwards.
GCGGGCAGGGCTCCAGGAGCAGGAATCCCAACCACGTCCCCACCTGGAAAAGCTGCAGGCAGCTCTCAGGAGGAGCCCGTGTCAGGACCCAGCTGGCACAGGGGACACGGCCCAGGCTGGCTAAATTTGGCACGGCAGGGAGGGGTGAGAGCAGAGCCTGCCTGCCCCGGGCAGGATGCAGCGCTGGGAAAGGGAGCAGCGGCTTCAGGGATTGTTTGCATCTCCTGGAGACCAGGGCTGGCACTTGTGCAGGGATGGGCACTGAAATGGAGCTGGGTGGGGACGCTTCACTCTGATATCCATGATTAATTCCCTTTTTCCTACAGCACTGGGGGTTGTGGCAGGGAATTCAGCTGCAGCAGGATGGGTAATTAATTTTCCTGTCCCTCCAACCCAACAGCAGAGCCCCTGTAACATGAACTTGGAGGGTTGTAGCTAAACTAAGGAAGGAAATCATATTAAAAGAATGTACCTGATAATATTTTACCTCCACTTTTCCTTGTTCCTTTCCCCTGCAAGGAGTCTCTTCCCTTTTCAGGAAGGTGTGTGGAGCTGTCTTACCCCTCTGAAATCCCAAAGGACACTGCACCTGGAAAATAGCTGCAAACTGTGGCCAAAATAGGGATGGAACAAGGAGGAGGCTCAGCTTTCTCTGTGTTAATCACAGAATGATTTGTGTCAGAAGGGACCTTGAGGATCATCTTATCCCATCCCCTGACAGGAGCAGAGAACTTTCCACTGTCCCAGGCTGCTCCAGGCTTTACCCAGCCTGGCCTTGGGCATTTCCAGGGATCCAGGGGCAGCCACCTTTGAGTCCTGCCTGATGGCTGAGCTGGAAAACTCTGCTGGGAACAATTTTTTGGGGTATTTTTTTTGGTTTTTTGGTTTTTTTTTTTCAGCACAGGAGACAGGGCAGTGCTGTCCCCAGACCCCACTAGATGTCAGTGTGCTCTGTGGATCCAGGCTGGGAGATGCTCCAGAGCTCTCCTGCCCCCAAACTGCTCCAGTTTCCAAGGGAAGTTGTGTTTTTGTTGTTGTGTTCGTGCTTTTGGGAATTACAGACTCATCAAGGCTGGGAGAGCACCCCAGGATCCCCCAGTGCCACCAAACCCTGTCCCCAGGGGCCACATCCAGCCTGCTCCTGAGCACTGCCACAGACAGTGACTGCAAACCTCCCTGGGCAACTCATCCCCATCCTCACCACTCTTCTATTGCATTTTATTTTTTTTTCTTTGCTAGAATTAGGATAAAATACTTCAGAGATGGAATTTCGTGTTTGGACTCAGATGTTCATTAATTCTTGTCTATATTACAGTGAGTTCTACAGCACTTCAAGCTAACAAACTAAAAATGGAGCTGTATCTCACTCTCTACAAAACCTTTTAAGGCCAAATGGTCTAACTAAGAAATGCTACTTAAATTATTTTTACTTATAACTTAATAATTAACAACCCATGGTCCTTTATGAGGGATTTTCTACTCAATTACAAAAGTATTACCCAGAAGAAGGTGAAGAAAAAAGAAACCTCTGTTCTAAAACTTCTATCTTGCTATTTATACATATATTACTATATTTTAAAACCTTAAATTCTGAATTTTCCACCATGTGAAATTATGCATTTCTATTCAAACTGCACACCTGTGATCCTAATTTGGTTACTCAGTTTTGGAAGCTTTCTCCATGGCCTCAGGTTAAAAGCAGTGTTTTCTTGTTAGCACAGAAAAGTTCAAAACTCTTCGTTTTCTAGGGTTCCACCACTCTGACAGGGAAATTTTCTTTCCCAATCTCCACCCTGAGCCTGCCCTGGTGCCATTTGAGGCCATTTCCTCTCCTCCTTTCCCTGCTGTTCCCTCCTGGCAGGGACTTGTGCAGAGCCACAAGGTCCCCCCTGAGCCTCCTTTTCTCCAGGCTGAGCTTTCCCAGCTCAGCTGCTCCTCCAGGATTTGTTTTCCCTGGACACTCCCCAGCCCCTCAATGTCCTTTTTGAAATGAGGAGCCCCAAACTGGGCCCAGGACTTGACTCTGGTCTCACCAGTGCTGAGTACAGAGAGGTGAGCACAAATTTGGGGATGCCTTGGGGTGGTTGAGCCTTGCAGATGGACAACCCTTCCCAAAGGAATGGGTTTGAACCCCTAAAATGCCTTGGGAACGTGGCAGACACCAATATCTGACCTGGAAACCTCAATACCTGACTGGAATCATGTTTACCACCAGTGAGAAGTGTTTATTAAATGATTCTCTGGATTATCAATGATTATTAAATGAAGTGCCAAGCCTTCCAAAGGCAGAGCTTTGCACCAGCCTGAGCTCCCCATCCCTGCCTCCCTGGGAAGCTCAGGGATGTTTCTTTGGTGCAAATCATTCCAAACGGAAGAACTGGCCCAGCATTGGATCCAGATGTGGCTTCAGAGTCCCCAGACCCTCCCTGTCCGTGCTCACACGTGTTGGAGTTTTCCTCATCCCGTGTTCTGGGCCTGCCTCAATCACAGACATTTCACTCTTGATTTATTTTTGAAAAATCAAAAAATTCCCACTGCCACTATATCATCAACTGCTGGCAGGTCTATAAAAATCTACTTGTCATGCTGTTTCAAGGGACTGTCTCTCAAATAATATTAATATTTCTGAGATTTTATTTAACAAAAATAAATCTGGGTCAAACCATTGCAGGTGATGAGGCAAGAGAGGATCCCTCCTTCAGATATTTGATGTACATCTGAACTGGAAGTTTGGCAGAGCTTTCCCAAAGCCTGAACAAGTATTTGAGTCGGGTGTTTCAGCATTTTTCTCTTTTATTCATTCCAGGATGGATGTTCAGGGCCAGCCTGAGGTGCTCTCTCAGGGAAGAGCTGTGCTGTTCAATGTAAAGCAGATTAGGGGATGTAAATTCAAACTGAAATGCAGCAATATCCACCCTATTGATCTCATCACTGCATTAAATACTGGGGGAAATTCCCCAGCTGGCCAGGCTTCCTGCACTGTGCAAGGTCTCCCCAAGGTGATGATGCACTGGCTCCCTAAACAGCATCCCCAAATTAAGATTTAGAAAATCTTTCTGTTTCAGCAAACAGCAGAGGTGTGTGGTCAACTGTTTGTAGAATCCCTCAGTGTCCTGTGCTCTGAAATGTGTAGAAATCATTAATTATTTCATGTATCTCAGTAAAATCTGTTCCTCCTGTGAGGTGTAAAAACATTCTTCTGGCCAGCAGAAGACTGACATGGTCATTTTTGGGAACTCTGAAGCCCTCTCACAGAATACCAGAGTCACTGAGGCTGGAAAAACCATCCCAGTCCAGTTTGTGGCCAGTCCCCACTTTGTCCCCAGCCCAGAGCACTGAGTGCCACATCCAGGGGGGATTTTCCACAGCAATGTCCCCTCGTGGTGCTGCACAATTCCTACATCACAATATTTCTCATTCCTGGTGTTACTGTGACATCATTTTCCTTTTGGGGCTGGATTTTCATGAAGAGAATCCTAAACACTCTACAGGCCAAGAACCCAGAGCAGATAATAAAATATTTCTGAGTAATCAGAATAATAAATCATGATTGTTGGTGAGGTCAGGAGTGGGCAAAGTCAAGCAGGACGAAAGGACCAAAGTGTTTGTGACCCAAATTGTCTGCTCAGACTCGCAAACCCTGCTGAGTGCTCACAGCTCAGCTGGCTTCTCATTAATTGCCCTTGGGCTGCTGCCAAAATGGAATGTTCTGCTCCTGAGAACAAATCCCAAGCATGGAGGTTCAAATGGAGAAGGGAGGAGATGGAGATTCCACAGCCCTGGGCACTCAGGGATGGAACTGCTGAGGGCACAAACATCTGGATGCTGGATGAAGAAACACAAACATCTGGATTCTGCACCAAGCAGGAACTCTGTGTCCTGCACCTCTGAGTGCAGAACTTGCTGAAGGAATTTCTCCTGGAGGAGCTCAGACATTGCAGGAGAGCAGGGCTCTCCCATGGAACACTGAATTTGGAATTTCAATCAAAGCTCAGGAAGGTGGAGTCAGCTGGAACCAAGGGGTTTGCAGAGAGCCACATCCTGCTCCAGCCAACATCACTACAAGTAGTCCAAAAAGGTTTGGAAAATCTTTCTTTTCCTGAATCCCAGGTGAAAACCCTGAGTTCTCACACCTTTGTAGACAAAAACAGCAGAGGGGTGTGTGTGTTTTGTTTGGAAATTTTTAATCCTGGATTTTGAAAATCCAGTTCTAAAGCAGGGCAGCTCCATGGGGTTTGTAGCACATGGGTTTGAATTTCAGTAATGGGGAGTGGAAATGGCTGCATTCATTCTTTTTTTTTTGCTTTAGAGCAGCCAGAAGATCCCTCACCGATTCCTCATGATTGATTCCTTCCAAATCCTTTTAGGTTTTTCTTCAGGAATTTCTTGGATGCACGTTTTTAATTTTAAAATTAAAATTAAAAATGTTGTGTTCTTCTAGGTTGTAACTGGGTTTCTCCACATCATTTTTTTATTGGTAACAAAAGTGGGGAAATGTTTGATTTTCTCATGGTGTCACACTGTGGGCTCTACTTAACCCCATAGCTTGGTTGGAAAAGATCTCTAAGATCATCAAGTCCTGCCTTTGACCTTTTATTTTAAAGAAAAATCCATTTTTTTTCCTAATGGGAGCAGAGCACCAGTCTGGCTTGGATGGGAATATCTGACTGCTGGCTTTACTATAGAAAATAAATCCCTAAAAAATGGCATTTTAAAGAGTGTGGGGGAACATCATTTGCAGCTGAATTCTCCAGGTTCCCTGTAGCCCCTTCAGACCCTGGAAATGTGTGAGATCTCCACAAGACCTTCTCTTCTCCAGGCTGAGCAGCTCGAAATTTCTCATCCTGTCTCCACAGGGATGCTCCAGTCTCCTTATCAACCTCATGGTCCTTTGGGGTCACCTGTTCTGTGTCCCCTCCCAATCTCCCACTCACCCCCAATTTCTGCCACTGTTGAAGAATGAAAACCAGAAGAGGTCTTGGTTCTGTGTAAGCCCAACTCAGCAATAACAAAATAAATATTAAAATATTAATCTCTGTATCATCTCCTTCCAGCACAAACAGTTCCATCTCATCCACTGGGAAAAAAAAGAAAAAGAACTTTACCCCAGCCAAAACCAGCAGAGATGGTAATAATGACAATTATGAGTTTTGGGGTGCAACACAGAAATAAAATCCAAAAAATAAATCCAAAAATGGTTCACATTTAGCCATTTGTAACCAAGACACAGATTTCACCCCAGAACTGGCAGACTGAGGATTAGCAAAACGATTTTTGTATCACTAGGATTTGCCTCAGGGCTTGAAAACCATGAAGAAATTTGTAGGTGAAGATCTTTATATTATTTAAATAATTGCATCTCCTTGCAGGTTATGTGAAAAGTAAACCCAAGACTTTGTGCTTTATTTTCTGAGGGTGTCCAGGCAATAAAGATTGTTTTATCACCAGTCCCAGAAGTCACTGTGCCTGTTGGGGTTGGCAGTGCCTGTTAAACACAATCAGTCAGGCTTTATCACCCAGAAATGTGAGACAACAAAGTCGGTTCTGGTCTCAGTTTCAGCAGATACTGATCTGGTTACTGGCTGGGATCAGGACTGTGCAGGAGTCTCCACAGTAAAACAATTTCTGAGGCAAAAATTCAGGTCTTGTTTGGGTTATTTTTAAGGGTTATTGAATAGTTTGGGAGTGGAGTCTCAGCTTTATGATATATCACAAAGGGACACGTGAAGGTAATCACTGTATCCCTGGGATCAGATTCCTGAAGTCACAGAATGCTTTGGGTTGGAAGAGATTAAAGTTATTTATCCCTCTGCCATGGTGTCTTGGGTTACAATACAGAGTGTGATAAAAGGTATCTGTTCTATCACCATCTGTTGAGGGTGGGGCAGTGATCCTGATCTCCCTGGGAGATATTCTGCTAATGGGCCATCCATTGAAACCAGGCAGGGCATTGTTCTTTATCTTTTCACAGCCCATCCTTCCTCCAGCCAGTCATTTTCTGCTCATGGCCATTGAGTCCCACTGTGGCACTGATAAAATTACTGCATCCCATTGGGAGTTGCTCCAGCCAGGGGGAAGAGCCCAACATTTCTTACCAAGATACAAACAGAGGGTTTGGGACACTAAGGGAGCCCCTTTCTCCACTGGACTCCAGAGGAAAACCGGATTTCTCCACATCCCCACTGGAGCTCCGGAGGGAAACTGCACCTTGTACAGGAGCACTGCTCCAGCTGAGCCACATCTGTCACTGCAGGAGGATGCAGCCACCATGGGATGGGACTGCTGCCAACACCCTGCCTGACGGGTGTCAGGCTGTACTCTGACTGTGTCAGGGTTTGGGGTTTGTTCTTTGTAGTGCTGTATTTCTATTTTAATTTCCCTAGCAAAGAACTGTTATTCCTAATTCCCATATCTTTGCCTGAGAGCCCCTTGATTTCAAAATTATAATAATTTGGAGAGAGGGGGTTTACATTCTCCATTTCAAAGAGAAGTTCCTGCCTTTCTCAGCACACACCTGTCCTCCAAACTAGGACACATGGGCAGGAACATTTTCCAAAGGACCAGCTTGCTCCAACTTGTCCATTTTCCATTGATTTTTTCCCAGAAATTTACCAGTTTGGATAAAGATTGCTGTGGGTGAAGGAGGTGAGGGAACAAAAGTATCCCAGCATCACCAGGATGCAATTCCTGCTTTTCAGCATCCCTGAGCCAGTGGAGGAGAAGTCCCAGAAAGAAAACATCTCTCAGAGGCACGGCCAATAATCCTCACGTTACATGCTGAAATGGAGCCTGGTTTGTTGTGATCCTAATCTCAGCCCTCTGCTTCCACATCCCAGCAGGGCTGGGTGAGCAGAAATTCCCTCTCCATCCCCAGGGATGCAGCAGGTACAGAGTCTTCACTTTTTTTTTTTTCATTTTGTCCTTTTTTTTTCATTTTGTCCTTTTTTTTTTTCACAGTTTAGAACGTGAATCTCCACCTCAGCAGCCCTTCAGCCTGGCCAAAGGTTCCTCAGAGGGTCCCTCCTCTGCACAGACCATGTCACAAACATTAAATCTGTAATTACAGACAAAATTAGCCTTTGCTGGGCACGAGGCCTATCTCTAAATCAAACTGGCGTGAGGCAGGGTGGTGTTACTGGAACAGGCTCAAAATCAAGTTATGAACCATGACTTGGCTCAAATTCTCTCCCTAGTCCTCAGTCATTAGGTTTGATATATACAGGAATTTTGCAGGGACACACTGGAATTTCCAATTTATTTTTGATCAAAGTCTCCACAGAGCAGGACAGGAAAGTTTTGGCAGTTCAGGGACAAGTTCTGTTATCGCCAAGATCTTTTTTAGGTTCATAAATATAACAATTTCAATTAAACATGCTGATAAATTAGGGAACATGAATTCCAGCCTTGCTGCTAGATCAGACTGACACTTAATTAGGGTGCAGCTACTTCAGTGATCTCCTGATCATTGCCTTGGCTCGGAGCACAGAGCAGGCTCTGAGCTCACAAACTGGGCTCTTTTTGGGTTAAATAAAACCAGACAATGTCCCAGTGTTGCTCTTAATTCTCCCCAATTATTTCTACACATTCAGCCCACAGGCCCAGACTAAAACCAGCCTGAAGTCAAGCCCCTTGAACATCTATCATCCTCACATCAGATACTCAACACTGCTTTTTCACTCCATAAATCCACTTTTATCAGGGCTCGTGCTTGCTGATGTGGATTCAGCCTTGAATTTGCAGTTTGTTTGACAAAAAATCACTTGGAGAACGTTTCTGAGAGATCCACAGTGAAGCTGTTGGCTGTGGGTCCATCCCCTTGTGAGAGTATTTTGTATTTAAAAGCTGCCTTTAAAACCCTCCTGCTGTCAGAATTTGCCAGAGGTCGCAGGAAGAGCATCTGAAGTCGGAGTGTGGGATTTGCGAGTTGTCCCCTTTGACAGCTGGTAACAAATGAACATCCAAGGATTCCTGCTCTGCCAGTGGCGCCTGAGCAGCACCATGGGACCAGGGGATGGAAACAAAGCTGGGAAGTTGGGAGAGAAGGGATGAAAACCCAAAAATAGAGGCTGTGTTGGGCAAGTGGTCGCCTCTGAGTGTCCAGCAATTTCTAAAAATTCTGGTGGCATCAAAATTGTCAAAGAAAGAGAGAATTCATGAAAACATCCAAATCCTCTTGGATGGATGGGGAAAGGCAGTAAGGGAGAGGAGCAGGGGCAAAAACAAGGGAAGGAAGAACTTTGAGTTGTGGCAAACTTGTTAAAGTGGAAAGAACTGGGAGAAAATAGCCAAGGAATCAGAGAATCCCAACTTCCTCACAAGGGGTGGTGGAGAAACACCCTGGGAGCAGGGACAGCAGCCGGGGAGAGGCTGGAGCTGGGCCAGGAGGGATTTGGGATGGATTTTAGGGAAAACATGCCCAGGCTCCCCAGGGCATGGGCACAGAGCCCCAGGAACTGCCAGGGATGCCCAGGCTGGGATTTTGGGGGGTCTGGGCAGGACAGGGATGGGAATGGATGATTCTTGTTGCATATCCCATGATTATTCTTTCATAATATACAATATATTATAGATATTTGATAATACAGAATATATAATAATATATTTTTTGATAAATAGAGGCTGAAAGTCTGTTTGCCTTCAGGACATGAGTCTTTGGCTGATCTATATAAAAGCTGCCAAACCAAATTTTTTCTTTATTCAGTAACAAAGTGATGCCTTTAATTTGGTGAAAACTTGCTTTCAGCTACTTGTCTGCTGGGTAAGCACAGCTCAGATTAAACAAAATGAAAAAAACTCTTTGTTTTTCCACAGGTTCTCCTTAAAGTAGCTCCAACAATTACTGCTGGAATTATGTGAAGCCTGGCTGTTCCTCCCAGCTGTGATAATGCCACAGACATGGACCACCCTGCCAGCCTGTCAGCTTTAAAATATTACTCCTGGAATAATGAAAAATTGCCAGTTTCTCACTATGGCTTCATGATTTATGTGCAGCTCCTCAGAGATTGATCAGTTGGTTTGTTTCCTTACCTGGAATGAATGATGAATATTTTAAAAAACACTTAATGCTGGATCTGGTGCAAATGAGATAATTTTACAGTGACTTGTTTGGTTGTTCCCAGAATAATTGGATATTATTACCTGCCCACCATGCGTGAACCATGGGTCTCTGGAGGGGCTGAATGCCTTCAGTGGATGTTTCCTTAATATTTCCATGGAGTTCATCTGCTCTGCTCCTACAGGAGCTTTTACCAGATGGTTCTCCAGCATTTCACATTTTCCATTTATTACTCACCAATGGAAAACAGAACAATTTGATTTGTGATTTTTGACTGACTCAATCCTGTACCTGCACTAAGGAATCATGCCCAGGGATTGGGAAGGAGTTTGTTCTTGCCTGCAGTGGGGTCAGTGCAACACTGAAGGGAAAAACTTCCTCTCCTTTGTGATGGAAGAACAAAGTGAGGTTTGTCAGGCCATCCCTGGGCTGGTTTGGCAAATTAAACAGTTGGGTGTCCAGTCCAAGAGGAATTGTTAAAAAATTCATGAAGAGTCCATTCTCATGTGGAACTGCTCCTAGGAGAGAGTCAGGAACAGAGGTCACCTTGCCTTTGGTGCTTTTTGGGCAGTGGGGAGCTGAGGCCAACATATAACCCATTCTTCCTTTGTTTCCAGACTGGGAAATGCTTAGGCAGCATTATTTTGTTTTATTATATTTTATATTTTATATTTTATATTTTATATTTTATATTTTATATTTTATATTTATTTTATATTTTATATTTTATATTTTATATTTTATATTTTATATTTTATATTTTATATTATATTTTATATTTTATATTTTATATTTTATATCTTATATTTTATATTTTATTTTATGGTTATTTTATTGTATTTCATTGTATTGTATTGTATTATATTGTATTGTATTGTATTCTGTTCTATTCGACTCTATTATTCTATTCTATTCTATTCTATTCTATTCTATTCTATTCTATTCTATTCTATTCTATTCTATTCTATTCTATTCCATTCTATTCTATTCTATGCTATCCTACTCAATTTTATTTTATTTCATTTTACTGGAGGGTTTTGTTATGCTCTTTTTACAAATGGACCTTTGAGATGTTCAGTGTCCTTGTGTGTGATGAACTGCCAACATTCCATTTGTCACCAAGGATCTTCAGCATGGATCAGCAAGCAGGAAATGTTCATTTTTGAGCAGATATTCAGAAAACTGCTGTTCCAAACACAATCCTGCAGGAGCTGGATCTGAGACAAGCAGATCCTTGTTGCTGCCCTTTGACTTCTCCAAATTCTTCCTTTTAGGAGAGAGCTGGAGCTGCTCAGAGAGCCCAGAGGAGCCCCAGGATGAGCAGAGGGATGGAGCAGCTCTGCTGGGAGGAAAGGCTGGCACAGCTGGGATTGTTCAGCCTGCACAGGAGAAGCTTTGGGCTGAGCTCAGGGTGGCCTTGCAGGGCCTGAAGGAGCTGCAGGAAACCTGGAGAGAGACAATTCCCAAGGGCTGCAGGGACAGCACACAGGGAATGGCTTCACTGTGGGGTTGGATGGGATCTTGGGAATCAGGAATTGTTCCCTGGGAGGGGCTGGGATGGAATTGCCAGAGCAGCTGTGGCTGCCCCTGGATCCCTGGGATGTTCAGTTCCAGGTTGGACATTGGGGACAGTGGGAGGTGTCCCTGCCATGGTTTATGTTGGAATTTGATGATTTTTAAGGTTCCTCCATCCCAAACCTCTCTGTGCTTCCCCAGGGATTTTCCCTGCTCATTCCAGACCTTCCTCAGCCCTCCCTCCCTTTCTGCCAAAAATGTCCAAAGTGTTTGACAAAGTGAAGGAGGAGATTCAACAGCTCCAGCCACACCCAAAGGGTGAAAATCTCCCATAATCTGAAATGGAACACGCATTGGGATGGCAAAGGAGCTTTCTAGAGCTCCCCCAAACCCTTGGGGTGCCTGAAAATTCTCCACTTTTTATTAACCTGATCTTACAAAAACCTTTTGCTCCAACATCTCTTCCTCTTTTGAGGAAGGAGATCTTTCCTAGAGTCCTCTTTTGATATGGGAGTTACTCCTCTCCAGTGGTGTCTGGCCTCTAAAAATGTTCTTGACTAGAATATTTGGGATCTTTCTGAGCACAAAATAAATGTAAAATATGCTGGGAAATCATTCTTTTATGGTGGTAAGGAGCAGGGTGTGGGGAGACTGCTGCTTGTTCCTTGAATTGTGCTATTTTTTGTTTTTGTCTGTGTTTTCTCCATCCCTGTCTCCTCCTTCCAGGCAGTTTTGGGCCATGACTACCTGTTATTGTGTGTTATTGCCCAAACTGGAGCCTGGAAGTGTTGCTGAAGCCTGTTGTGAAAATTTGACGTGGTGGAAATCAAAGAAAGGAGCAGATCATATCCAGAGTTGCACCATATTATTCTGATGTCAGAAAATCAAATGGAAAGGCTTTTTTTCCACTTTTCTGAAAAAAAAAAAAAAAGAAAACCTCATTTTTATTCATAAAAGAGGCTGCTTCTTTAGCTGGAAAGAATTTTTCCCCTCTCCCTAGGAATATAAATAATGCAAGTAGAAGAGAACAGAGAAGCCACATTAATCATGCATGTATGGATATATTTTATTTCAAAATTATTTTCTTAAATCTAAAAAACATCCATGACTGTCTTATTCTTGTACAGTAGTTTTCATAATATAGTGGACATATATAAGTATTTATTTCTTCCCTCAGAGACCTGGGTTTTAAAACATTTTTCTTTTTAATATCCAGAATTCATGTAAGGTTTAGGATTGACTTAGGCTGAGGCCATAATTCTTCAAGGGCTTGTGCATTTGCCTGACTGCAGGAATGTAAGTCCCTCTCAGTTCAATAGAACAACTTTGTCTAAGTTCAATGCTCAAAGAAGATCAAAGCCTGAGCCTAACTTCCCAAATACAAGTCAGGAACATTCGTTATAATGATCTAAGCCATGCAGAAAAAATTAAAAATAGCCTTTGGAAAAGCCACTGCGCTTTCAAACACGGCAGGATAGAGCAGAGGTGAGAGGTGGAGCCTGGATCCCAGGAGTTATCCATGAAATCCAGGTTGTGCAGGGAAAGCAGGGACTGGAAAAGACCTGAGCTCTCTTCCAAGGGAATTTTAAACACAAAAAGGTTGAAACCACACTGGAAACGCTCCTGGCTGTGACTTTCTGTGCAAACCCCACCTACTGAGATGTAAATATTGGTAAATATTTATTTCAGCTCTGAGAAAACTGCCAGGGAGACCCAGAGTGTTGGAGCTGAGCTCTGTGCGAGCAGAGAGGAGGTTTCCAATAGGGAATTCAGCAGAATTGCTGCTCCAGAGGCATCTTTTCCCTTTTTTTTTTAGTATGGGTCAGGCTTTTTTCCATCTGTGAGGTTATCAGGGAGTTCATGTGGCTGCTAAAGGAGTTGAGGGTTGATGGAAGGGAGGGGCGTGCTGGAAACTTTGAAAAAAAATTAATTTCCTGTCGAAATATGTTTTGTGCCTGGGTGAAATAGCAGGACCTGAGCGTGCCTCTGGTTTTAATAAAAAATGTTTGGGGCTTGGTTTTTTGTTTTTTTGTCAGTGGGAGAAAAATTCAGCCATCTCCACTACAAAGAGTCTTCTCCATGTGAGGGAGCAGATGGGAAGTGTGGATGCCCAGATGGTGAGCAGGGATTCTGCAGGGCTGGATGGACATTTCCCCTCCTTTCCCATGGAGATCTGAGCCCTTTCCCCAAAGAGGGAAGGGAAGGCTCCAGGAGCAGCTCCTGTGGCAGAAATGGGGAGGTTGGGGTTAGCTGGGTGCTGGGTTATCTCTAAATTATTAAAACAGCTAATAATTGCTAAAAAGGTTATTTATTGTAAAAGTGCATCAAAGGCACAGTCACAGGCATTAAAGTCCAGGCTGAGGTTTAGCATAAAGTCCTGAAAAAAAGCAGGAGCTGTCCCTGGGGGTCCCTGGGGGTCCCAGAGCTCTGATCTTCTGGTGAGCTGTTGGGGACACAGATGGAAAAAAGGAAAAAGCAATGGCAAAAGGTAAAAGGACAAAAAGCAAAAGTACTAACTCTCCTCAATACATAATCTTATATAGGGTTTTTTTAACAAACTAACACATAAATTCAAACTATCTTTTCTCAGCCTATGAAAATTCTAATTTTTTAACACGTTAGGATATGTACAAGCTACATATAGGATCTGTCTTGTTCCAGCTGAAAATTGTCAGCAATATTCTCACTGATGTTTTTATTTTGTCTAAGTAGTGTCTAAAAAAGAGCTCCAGCTCCTACTGAAAACATCAGTGTGTTTGATACCTTCACTAGAACTTGTTCTTCTACTCTGGTGTCTTGAACCTTTTACTCATTAAAACCACTACAACTCTCACTGAAACTTATTTACTAACTTTCTTACTTACTTATTTATCCTAAAACTCAAATTTATTCTTCTACTTAAACTCCTATTTTATGTATAAGCAGCTTAACATGTTCCAATCCATCCAAAGGTTTTATTTCAATTCCTGCACTCTGGTTTCTGCCTGGAGGATTCAGGCAGGTCCTGTCTCACTGACCCCAACAGGGAGGCTCTGGAAGCACAGAAGGAAAATCCATGGATGAGGCTGAGGGAGATGAGGGAAAAGGGAATATCTGAGAAATCCTGCAGAGCCACAGAGCCCAGCAGATGCTCTCAGTGGAGCTGTGGTGCTCACCCCAAAAATTGTTCTCATTTTTGTCCCATTTCTGCAGCCTGGATCACTGACTGCATCCACACAATCCACAAAATTTGCATCTTCAGGGAGAGATCTTTGTTAGAACAAATCCTCCAAGCACACCAGGAAATATTTTCTCTGCAGTCCTTCAAACACACACAGAGCCTTGTCATTTAAAGAATCATCTATTCCTTTGTAGAATAGGATGTGAACATTTCCCATTTTCTTACAGGGAACTCTCTGGGATGGGTTTTTCATCAGCTCTTCCTCCATGGCCACTGCCTTTAAATTGTATTTATTTTCTTCTGAAACCCTTATTTTATTATTTATTTTTTTTAATTTAAATACTTGCACTGTGGCATGGGTGGTAAAAGGTTTCTAAAGCAGTGTTTGCTCAATGAGAGGACTTATTTTTTAATTCTTCATCAGAAAGAAACTGAATAAAACTTGAGGGGAAAAATCAGTTTATTGGCTTTCCTGGCTCCTGAATGCCTATTAACAATTTGCAATTACTAAACACTCATTTGTCCTAATTTGCTCAAAAAATGTTTTAGGGTTTTTTTTTTTTTCAGTCATGAGGTTTTTTTTGAAGAGTTTGATGTAGACTTTTGGTTCTTCATGCTCCAAATTTGAAATCTAGAACAATTGAGACTTAACACCACTACTAATGCATATTCTCTATTACATCACTAAACAAGTGCAGCTTTTTAAACTTGGGGTGAGGAATAAAGAACTTAAAGCCTCTCAAAGTTTTCCCCAATAAAGAATTTGTTTTCTATTTTTTTTAAAGAATAAACAGCAAAAAAATCTCCCTGTGCTGATCTAAAGATTAAAAGCACAAATCAATTTGTCCTACACCTTTCAGAGATTTAATTACAGAGGTCACTGTAAGATTTGTTGTCTCAAAATATGGAGTTTCAGGGGAAAAATGTGTGATAGGAATATCTTGGCTATGGAAGTGATGGAATATCATCTACAGGGGTGGAAGCTCGAATGTGCAAAGCAGATTTTCAGCTCTTTTGAACTGTGGTGGTGCCAGGGAAATAAATCAAAATTTGGCAGCCAGCAAGAGCTGAGTTCCTATTTTGGGGTATAAAATTTGGGAATGCCAAAGAGCAGCAGTGAGGAAGATGAAGGAATCTCTTTTGCTGCAACTTGTGGAAAAAGGCATTCAGGCTCAGGAGGAGATGGTTTGGATTTTTAAATTGTGGGGAAATCCATGTAAAAAAATAAATTAAAAAAAATTAAAATATTAAAAAAACCCCCTGGAACCTGCTCCTCAAACTGCTGGGACATTCTTGGGTCACACTCTGGGCTCTGCCAGTGCCTGTTTCAAAACCCATTGGGACAAAAATGAAAAAATATTTAGATAGTTATATTTTATACCCCTCATGTCATTAAAATGACATTATCTGAGGCCATGAGGCAACAGAGAATCCAAGTCTTTTATTTGGCTTTGATTTGACACCTGAAGAACATTTTGTTTTACTTTATTGCTGTAATATTCAATGATTCTGGAAATGCAGGTAAATTAAATTGTGAGCATGGGGAGACCCTGACATGGCAGAACTGCTGCAAAAGGAGAAAGATGAGTTTGAAATATGAATGGAAGAGTCAAATCTCTGCCTTCCAGCCCTCAAAATAAGGTGAAATAATTTCACTAACTCGAGATGTAAGTGCTGAATTAATGATTCCTGCAGATATTCTGCCTGTGTTGATCCTTCAGAGATATTTTGGGTTCCCCTCCTCATTGGTAAGATGAGAAATTAAGAATTCTTGAGCACACCCCTAAATAAATTGCAACTATCTGAGTAATCCCTCATGGAATTCCTATGGAAGAGCAGAGCTTTGCTCCTCCTGAGTGGTCAGGGCCAGCAAAATAAAGAAATTTTAAAATATTCCAGCCCAAGCTGCAATAGCAGCTCCTAATTACTTAAGCCTTGCCTTATTTTGTTGATGTAAAAGTCTTTATGCACCTTCCAAAATGCACAAATCCTCAGCAAAAACACCTCTGGCTGCTTTTATTATTTGTGTAAATCACAGCTGATGTGCTGAGTGGGGAAAAAAAAATCAACAAAACAAGTTTGGGAGCAAAAATAAATGAATAAATGAAGCAGAGCAGTGCAGGGACTGCTCTGGGAGTCGCTGATTTTTGATTTTTTTCCTGAAGAAATGAAGTGAATCATTATGAGGGGAGAGAATGCAGGGAAGAAAGTGGCTTTTATAAAGTGCAAAGGATGGCAGGTAACTGCATTTTGACACTGGGTTTTCTTACAGCTGAAATTGTCCTATTACTTCTTTAAAAAGTTGATCACTGTAACAACCCTGCTGTGTTTATTTTTATGAGCAGCAGGCCAATCAAGGAGTTAAACAGCTATTTTTGATAATTTTCAAAAGTTTTCTGGTTTGGGTTTGGTTGTTTTGGTTTTTTTTAAATCATTAAAAAAAAAAAAAAAAAGGGAAAGTGCTGCTGTCCCAGAAAATATCCAAGATTTGCTAATGGTAAAAAATAGGATAAATGGTAAAGTTACTGCATTCATCAGTCAACCACCCCAAAACATTTGCAACCCATTACAGATTTCCAAACTTGGCTGGGAGTGCTGAGGTTCCTTGTAAGCAACTTTCTGCACTTGTGCCAAATGTAGGGAAAGTAGAAGGCACTGCTGGAACATGTGGTGAGAAAAAAATACCTGCCTCTTGCTGCTGCTGCAGTAGTCACAGCAGAAATAATTGTAATTATAATTATAACAGGCCAGAAGTACAGCAATGAGTTTGGACTGGGGGTAAAATGACTGTAAAGTTATAAAAATTAACCATAATAAAAATGTCTTGTGCCTGCACCATTTCCTATTTTATTGTCTATGAGTTCCTGCTCTTGCTGGGATATTTATCATGAGAATGAGGTGCCAGAAGCTGAGGATTTGTCCTGGGAGAGGGAATTGTCACTTGGGGTTTGTTGTAAGAGCCTCCACTAATGGTGGTCTTTGAGTTAATTATATTTTCCTTCCTCCTCTTTCCTTTCTCTGACTCATGTCTGGTACGTCCTGGATTTCTGAAAAAACTTTCTTAGCCCACACTGAACATCCTTCATCCCTTCCCTGCTCTCTCACACCTTCCTTCCCCTCATTATTCCTCTTTCAGGGATTTCAGCCTCCCACCCACACTCTGGTCCATGAATTCTTTGTTCTCTCCCCCTGCCTTGCCACCAGGGATGGGGGGATGAAGCTGAACTCCTTGGGTGTCTCATTTCTTGTTGTTTTCTGCTGCTGTTTTCTGTCTGTTCTGCTTCAACAAAGGCAATTTTAAAATTTCTGGTGGTTTTCAGGTCGCGCCCTTCCTTCCCTGTGCTGTTCCTAAGAAGTGATTTTGTTGTTCCTGAGTGATTTTGCTGCTCCTGAGTGATTTTGCTGCCATTCCTAGCCCAGAAGGGTGGGAATGAGCTTGGGACATCCTTCAGGATTGCAGTTGTAAAGAATATTTCAAGCAATATGCACGAGAAATGCACACAAATACTGGAAATACTGCAGTTATTCCCGAGCGATTATGACTCAGTTTTAATTACCTGTGATACAGATTTTGGAATATAAAATCCTCTACATCAGATGCATTTTTTTAAAACTCAAGGCAAGGTTTTTTTCTCTTGCTGCCTTCTTGGAACAGATGTCACTAGATTGGTATTCTGACCCTGTGGTGATTTAGTATCACTATTTTTAATTTTTTTTTGTTTTCTTCTCTCTGCTCAGGTCCTCCTGCTAAATTACAGGGCTCTTCTTGCTGTCCATGACTTCTGGTTCCAATCAAATTCCCATTCCAGCCCACAGAAGTATTTTCAGTAATATCCAGTGCCTGGAATTGAGCCCCAGTCGAGAGCAGAGCAGACATTGGTGAGATCCCTGTTCAATATTGGCTCGTGGAAATCTTGGAAGAAAAACCTAAAAAAAAAAAAAAAGAGAACAGGTTTGGAGTTTTGAGCTCCTGAGTGGTTTGTGCTGAGGCAGTCAGGCCACCTGCTTGGGTTTGGGGTTTTTCAGTGTGTGTTTTACATTTTGGGCAATTTGGGCTGCTTTCACATGGAATTTCACCCATTTGTGGAGCTCCACACCACTCTCATCCTCTTTGGAGGAGCAGACCTGGGGTGTTCTTCTCCCCCAGCCCAGTGGAGTTTCTCCTCTGGACAGCTCTGACCTGATCCTGGAGAAAAAGAGGCTCAGGAGGGACCTTCCCAGTCTCTGGAGGAAATGGCCTCAAGTCCTCAAGTCGTGCCAGGCTGGACACCAGCAGGAATTTCTTCATGGAATGTGGGAATCCAGGACATTCCCCTGGCTGCCCTGGACGCCTCCAAACCTGGGCAGAGGGCTCAGAAGCCTTGGCACAATGCCCAAGACCCCTGTGGGTTTGATTTCAGTCCCTGGGAAAAATTACCATCCTTATGTGAAGAATTACAAGTCACAAAAAATAAGTAGATTGTTAGAAGGTAGAAAAGTGAATTTTAAAAATTGTTTATAATAGGGGTCTGGAGACAAGATGGAGGAATTTGGGAGTGGTTTGTCTTTCTTTCTCCTTCTTCATGGCATCCATATTTTGGGTTAGGATGGCACTTTTGGATTGGTTTGGGACAAAGCTGGACAGTGCAATGTAGGTGTCATTATTGGAAAGTAATTGTGATTTATAGAATAAAAGATAACTCCTGCCCCAAGGGCGGGCAGTGTGCCTCAGACTGACCTGCAGGACAAACCTCTACAAGTCAGGGAAAAAATTCCTGAGATAAGAAAAAATAAACAACCTTGGAAACCCCAGAAAATGGCTTCTGACTCTTCCTTGGTGCTTGAGCTGGAAAACAAGAACTCTAAAACCACCAAACCCTGTGCAGTGAGTGATCTCAGACTCAAAAAGATGTCACCCTCACATTGGAATGGCCTGGAGGTGTCCCCTGGAGGTGTCCCCTGATGGGCTTGTTGCCACATCAGCCAAAAATCAACAGTTCCAAGGTCATCACCTCCATTAAAATTAAATTTTAGGCAAAAAATGTGAGGGTAATGAAGAGGAAGCTGTTCCTGAGGAAAACTTTGTTCCTGCTCGTGTTATCCTGATGTTTCAAAGACTTCTCCAGGTCCCTCCATGGCTTCTGCACTACTCATTAAATCAGAAGTTCAGAATTCGAGGTCATCACAAGGCACGTTTTAAATGAGGGGAATTTACTGGCTGATGTTGCTTTGTGTAAAATAAAAAAAATTACTAAGTGAAAACACGTCCAATTTCTAAAATCCACCCAAACTGAGCTTAATTCCTGGGTCATGACAACTCCAAACAAACCACAAGGATTTTATATCCTGTTTCTAAGAGAGTCTGCTTCAGACAATACGTCATCCATGCTGTCACCTATGCTGAAAATCTTCCTGGGCTTGGTTGTTATGTCTTTAAGGCAGTTCAGCAGCAAAAATGCAGAGAAATTGCAATTTAATTGAAGACCTATTGGCTAGAACAAAGAGCTACAGAAACAGATGCTTCCAGCTTCCTCATCTGGATTCTGGGGATTTTTTTTTTTCCCTTCCACTGCATCTCATAGGTAGTGGATTTGAGGAAAGGGATATGGAGCACAAGGCTATCATTCTTCCTAACATGATTACAAAAATCTTATTGTATTAGCAGCATTCCAGATTCCCTTACAGAGTGCTTAAGTGAATTAGTGAGTTTTATTCTGGTGTGAGAGCCCACCATTATTTAACTCTGTAATTTACTATGAAATCCTCGTTGCTTTGTCCCAGGAGTTTTATGATCGTTTTTCCCTTAATGACCAGAGTCTCCTTTGCACCAAGGAAGTTTGAAGGGACTCTTTTGTTTTTGATTTAATCATGGTCTTAAGAGATTTGAGACTTCAGGGATTAATAAAGGATCCCCCAAATCATAAAGCAAATCACAGCATACCAAATCATTTCTCCTTTGAGACCAGTGCCAAACATTTTCTGTGGTGTTCCAGTGAAACTGGACACTCCCAGCCCAATGGCTAGTAAACTCAGGGAAGGGGATAAAAAAAAAAAAAAAAAAGGGACCAAATTTTATTTTCAGTGCATAGCTGGAATTTCAGCCTCTCTGCACACAAGTCCTTGCCATTACAATTTATTAGATGTTTTATGCAGCAGATTTTATTGAATGATTTAGGTAGCCTTGACTTGATCCTTTCCAAATGTGTTCAACAGTATTCGGCTACATGCAAAAAGTGTTTTTGCATTCTCACTTTCATGTAACCAAAGCTGCCCAAATCTAGATGGAGTTACCCGCCTGCTGCAGGGATTGTTTTGTTTTCAGAGTGAGTTTGGAGAGGCCTGGCCTCTGCAGCCTTTTCCAGAAGATTTAGGATTCTAAACCAGCTGGAGGCGGAAGGAAGAAGAGGGGCACTGGAACTCCTGGCAGGGGAAGGGCAGGGATAAAAGGAAATGCAGAATATTAAAAGTGCAGGAAGTACATTTTCCAGAGGGTTTCTTGGTTCTGTGATGGATTGATGTACAGCCCTGGAGTTTGTCAAATGCAATACCTCATCCCCAAGGAAAGAGGAGAACACCAGGGAAGGAGGGAGCAGCCCCAGGAATTGCTCTGCACTGAAACCCAGGGGATCCCTCTGCCTCTGAGCTAAGTGTGCAACACAAATATTTGGATTTGCCTTCACACCACAGCAGGATTTATAATCTTTGTTCTGAAGGGAAGGGAGAAGCTTTATCCTCCTAAATCATTTTGTAACAATAATTCCTCTGCAGAAATGTTTTTTGTGATGCACAGAGTCCCTTATGACAGCCTCTGCTGACAGTCACCAGGGCCAGATCAAAGCATATTTGATTTTAAAAAGCTGCTTCAAAATATGAGAAGTGGCAATTCTGGTGTTTTCAGGTGTTACAAATTCCTCATCTGAAGGTGACTTCCTCCCAAGTCTGATTTAGGTCTTAATTTTTAACTTTAACCAGGGCATCACTGAAATTCTCAATATAATGGATTCAACTGTCCAGAGCAGCTGTGGCTGCCCCTGGATCCCTGGAAGTGTCCAAGGATGGGGCTGGAGCAGCCTGGGACAGTGGAAAATATCCTTACCATGGCAGGGGTTGGAATGAGATGATCTTTAAGTTCCCTTCCATCCCAAACCATCCTAGGATTTTAATCACATTCTGCTCCTCTAGCAATTCCAGATGGCACAAAAAATAAAAAAACCCCAAAACATTAAAGGCCAAAGGATTTAATCCATGAAATTCTGAGCAGGAATGAGCAGTGATCTGAAATACATTTTAGTTTCACTTTTTGGTTGCTCTTATAATATTTGCAATAAATAAATCTGATTTTTTTGGTGTGGGTTTTGCTCCTATAAATGCACTAAAAGTAGGGGGAAAAGGAATTTTCAACTTGAACTGGGAGCTCGTGCTGTCAAACCAATCTGGAGAATGTCCAGGCCCCAATCTGCCCTGCTGAATGAATTAGATAAAAATATGAATGGATAAAAAAGAGAGCAAATCCTCAGTGGGATGAAAATGGCCACTGCCTCCACAGGCTTCTATCAGTAGAATTTCAGGTGCAAATATTTCCACCAGCTCTGTCTATGCTGTTCTCATTCAACTGCTGATTTATTTCACTGGTGAGCTTTCTTATCAGCATCATTCCAAAGTGCTTTTAAATTATTTGTGGTTGCTGGTACCTTGAATTTTCATTTATTTCAGTTACCTGACTTCTGGAAATAAAAAAAAATCGATGTTTTTCAGCTAGTTTTGTGCCTTAAGGGATGCAAAGTGGAAGGGGTAGATGTCAGCTTTATCAGAAACACCTCCCTCTTCAGCTGAATTGAAAACCAGGCCAAATGTTTTCAGGGTTTCTTGTCTGGCCCTAAATCTACGCATCATTCACTTTTACAATTTCGTTATGTTTCAGTAAATTGCATTTTTTTGCTGTGTTTTTGAACTTTTCCAGACCAGGCAGGGAAAGCTGAGGGCTTAACGTGGATGTGGCAGGGGGATATTTCTGGAAAAAGCTGCAGCATCATCTTTATTGCTGCAGAATATTTTCTTTTAGACCTCGTGTTCCAGGTCAGTTTATTTCTCATCCTTTTTCTCTGGTTTTTGTGGTGGAAGGGATGAAAATGAGGGGCAGGGAGCAGCTGAGAGATTCGTTATTGCTGTTGTGGTAACGAGGTGTTTCAATGAGGTGCTGGGCTCCCATTTTCAGCAGAATAAATCCAAATGATCCTGGGGCTGAGAGTGATCCTTCCAAAGAGGGGCTCTCCAATGATCATTCCAAGGAAATGTGGGATCTTTGAATCCCTGGGAAGTTGATTCATGAGGGTAATTGCCCTGGCACTAATCCAGGCTGATGTTATTAGTGCACTAATTGGGATGGCTGGAGCTCCCTGATGGATTTCTCCAAGCTCCAAGCTGGGGGAAATTCAGGCTCTCTGCCATGAAATTTTCCCAGTCTGGAAGAAGAATCAGGTCCAGCACCCAGAGGAGAGGTTGGATTCTCTTCACACAACTGAATTTTCACTGAACACAAGCAGAGAGGAACCAATTCTGAGACAATCTGATGATCCTTCCCAGATTTGCACACAGGTCTCGTTTTTTTGTTGCGATTTGTGATTTTTATTTTTATTATTTTTTTTTTTTTTTTTTTTTTTTTTACACTTTTTAAGAACAGCTTTGCTGGGTGTATTTTTGATTTCTGAAGGATTTCCACACCACACCGTGTCACTGAAGTGTTTGTGTTGGAAAATAAAAACCATCAACAATCATCTGCATGTCTGAAAACCAGAGATGGTTTAGAGCAGAGATCTTTGGAATCAGAAAAATTAGGATTCCTAAATTTTTTAGAGAAGGAATTGTTCCTGGCAGTGCCCAAAGCCAGGTTGGATTTTGGGGCTGGAGCAGCCTGGGACAGTGGGAGGTGTCCCTGCCATGGCAGCTGAATTTGCTTTAAGATTCCCAAACCATTCCATGATTCCATATGGAACAGGAGAGGGTCTCAAATCCTTTACACATCCAATGTACCAAATTTTCTTATAAAACTCTATCAGTCAGCTGATAATCAAATATTTTCTCCCTCTGTTGCTCAACATTTTCTCTTTACCTGTCAGTATTCAATAAAAAGAAACTCAAAAATTTAAAAAAATGCTTTTAAAAATATTCAATAAAAGAAATTTTAGCACTCAGCCCTCCTGAACTACAGGATGTTTTTCAAGCTCTAAATATTTTTATATCCCTTTGTATTTATTTCTTTTTGAGATTGGGTCAATGTATTTAAAGATGCTCTGCTCTGGCACCTCTCATAAAATGCAGATGCTCTGGCTCCAGAACAGCCCCATTTTTTTGTGGTCCCACTCCTTCATTTGATCAATTTGATAAAATTTCTTCCACTGAAATTGCAGTTTCAAGGCCCTGACTCTTCCTGTTTTCAGGTCACCTTCCCATGTGGCCTCACATTATCAACAACAGCAAATTTCTCATGAGATGAGGCCAGATATTAAAGGTCACCTGAATCTCAAATGAATGATCTTTAATGCCTGATTTATTCTCACTGCATGTAATTTTTTTTTTCTTCTATGGATATTCTGGATGAATATTTTGCTATTTGTTTGAGGGTTTTTTTTACAAAAAAAAAAATTTACCTCAGCTTGGCTCTTGGAAATTCTCATTTTATATTTACATTTCCTGCTTAGAAGACATTTCCCAACCTTTTTTCCCTGCTCTTTACTCTCCATCCTTGAAATCCTTTGCACTATTCTTATTTTGTAAAGCAATTTTTAAATTTATCCATTCAGCCTGGAGATCTTCCTTAGGAAAATTCCCCCTTTTTGGTAGGAAACCTTTTTAACATTTTCTTAAAGAAACTGAACCCTCCTCCATCCTGAAATTCCAGAGCTCTCCTGCTGAAGTTCCTTGACTGAATATTCTCTGATTTGGTCACTTTGAATTTTTGATCTTTAGAGCAGTCAAGATCTCCATTCTTTTCCTGAGGGTTTCTCTCCTGTATTTCAGTTTTCCCCTGGAATTTTTCCCCCATCTCAGTGAACTCACTCATGTGTTTCTCTTCCTACAAGGTGTGAAAACTCTTTTTTTTTTTTTTTTTCTCCTGAAAATCAGCTACAGGCATCTTGATCTTCTTCCTGGTTTTAACTCTATATCATTTTAACTCTAGAGATCACAAGAATTTAATTTTTTCATCAGATTTTCTCAGGGTTCTCATTCCACCTCAGCATCCCCAGGGTTAATTAGTGCAGGGCATTTTTCAACATTTTGTATTTAGCTTTATATAAAGCTAATTTATATTTAGCTTTATAACAGAGTAAAGGTTTGAGATTAAAACACTGGAGCAAAACCCCCCCAAAAAAATGGAAATATCGGCGTAATGCAAATAAAATGTGATTTACAGCTCCCAGGTATCCCTTGCATGTGCAAGTCAGGAGCATGGGTTGCCCAGTGGGTGATTTTTTTAAGGGATTTTTTAAAAGAGAGAGAAGGGGAGCTCAGAATTGCAATTTTTTTGTCGTTTATTTATAAAAATATTTACATGTGCTCACATGGACAGGCAACGAGTGCTTTGGTGTATATATTGCAATAATCTATTTATTCGTGGTGCATTTATTCATATTTATTCATGCTCAGAGAGGCAGGTTTAGAGCATTCCCAACAGAGGGGAAAAATCCCTAATTTCAAAACAAACCCATCACAACAAAGTGGTTTGATTTCAGCTACAGAGAGAGCAGAAAACAGGGGGAAAAAATCCCAATTTTGGAGCACACAGCCTGAGGCAAATTGAAACATTCATCCCCAGGGCAGACTTTTTGGACAGTGATTACTGGGCTCTCCTAACAGTGTTTGCAGGACAGCTTATCTGCCAGCTTATCTATTCTCCTCTTAGAAGAGACACTGTTCAAAGAGCCTGAAAACACAGCTGCCTCTTTCCAGGCTTTCCCCAGCCCTGAAAAGCAGGAGAATCCCTGGATGCCTCCAGCAATAGAATCCCAAAATTAATCTTCCTGGAAAGTGGGCAGCCTTGTTTGGAGGCAGCAGAAAGGGAAAAGCACTTGGAGGGGAAATCTGCTTAAAGACCAAAGGGAAAATGTGGAGGGAATCCCTGAGAACAGGCCAAGCTGGGGGAGCTTCCTGGGAGTTTGGAACAAAAGGAATGAGATCTCGGCATAAAAGCTTGGAATGGGAGAGTTTTCACCGTGGAGAGGCAGTGCAATGGCAGAAGTCTGAAAAAAAAATGGATTTTAATGTGTTGGTAGAGCCTCTCTGCCTGGCACTGGCAAAAATTCCTCTTTTCTTCACCTTTTCCTTCTGAGCAGGAGCTGTGACATCAAACACATCAAATCTATCAAAACCATCAAAACCATCAAACCCATCAAACCTATCAAATCTATCAAATCTATGAAATCCAAATCCATCAAACCCATCAAATCCAACAAATCCATCAAACCCAAATTCACCAAAACCGTAAAACCCATCAAATCTATCAAATCCCTGAAATCCAAACCCATCAAACCCATCAAATCCATCAAACCCAAATTCACCAAAACCATCAAACCTATCAAATCTATCAAATCCATGAAATCCAAATCCATCAAACCCATCAAATCCATGAAACCCAAATTCATCAAACCCATCAAATCCATCAAATCCATCAAACCATCAAATCTATCAAATCCATCAAACCATCAAATCCATCAAATCCTTCAAACCAGCAAATCCATCAAATCCATCAAATCTATCAAATCTATCAAAACCATCAAATCCATCAAAACCATCAAATCCATGAAACCAAATCCATTAAACCCATCAAATTCATCAAATCTATCAAACCCATCAAACTCATCAAATCTATCAAATCCATCAAACCATCAAATTCATCAAACCCATCAAATCCAAACCCATCAAACCCATCAAATCCAAACCCATCAAACCCAAACCCATCAAATCCGTCAAACCCATCAAACCCAAATCCATCCACTCCACATCTGCTCCGTCCTCTCAAGAACACAAGTGACAGAAATAAGTATCCTGACATTTATAGGCAATATTTCAATAAATTACAGCTTTTTCATTATTATTTTGGTCAGTTTTGCAAGCACAGTGCTGGGAAATGGAGCACAGGGATATCTTTTCCAAGGGTTTTCAATCTTGGTGTGATTTTCCAGTGTGGGCAGGTTTGATTCTGTTTGAGATATTCAGGATGTTTTCCAGAGGGAAGCACAGCCCTCATCCCTCTCCCCTTGGAATCCCAGATAAGGAGCAGCAACAACTGGGATGGGATGGCCAAGGTGAGAGGACAAGAAAAATCAAAATAACAAAGCAGAGGTGAGAAAAAGGATATTGCAAAAACAACATTGCATCTTTTTTCTAAACACATAACCCAAAGGTGATGTTTAGTGAAGATCAGCAGCTTTTGGTTTCCATTTTAAGGAATTTTCATGGCAAGTAAAAACCCTCCTTTGCTTTGTCTTGGTGCTTTCCCTCTCTCACTTTTGCTCAAATACAAGTGAGGGAGGTGAATTTCCTTTCTCTTATTTTTAGAGCTGTGCTGAGGATTTGTGGCACCTGAAGATGTAAAACAAGGAGGAGGTGATGTACCCATGACCTTGTGACAAATCTGCTGCACCAGGGCTGTGGCTCCTCCTGCTCTTTTCAAAGTGACTCTTTTGCATATCTGGAATTGAGTGTCCTGCCTGCATTTCTGTGAAGTGAAGAGTGGCTTAAATATTCTTATTTTCCATCAAAACACTTCGTGTTTGCTCCCAGACCGTGGGGTTTCCATATGCAAAGCTCTGCACCTGAGAGATGTTATTTACATTTTTGTTTCCATGCTGGTTTTCATTTCAAAACCAGGTCTCTGGTGAGAAGGAAAACATCAACACTTGTGATATGAGTGAGGGCAACTTTCCCTGGGGGTTTCCAGGTCCCAATTTTGCACCTCTGAGGCAGCAGAAATTGTTCAATTTTGTTTCTTCTTGAATTATCTGTGAGGTCTGCAACCCAAGCTTGTCCTGTAAACAACTCATGAATTCCCACAGTCCCACCCCAGGGAATTTGCTTTTTTGGAGGCTGGGCTAATATGGGAAATCGTGACACTGACCCCCAGCATCAGTGAGGGGTCAAATCCATTTTAAATTTCAAGTGCTGGTCCCGAGTGTGCCCCAAGCCCAGTGGGTTCGGCTGCAAGCAGAGCAAATCCCCAATTCCACATAAAATCCATTTCCCAAACTCAATCCAGCAAAATGCAGCAGGCAGGGATCTCTGCCTTTGGGAGCAAGACCACCCAGAACTCCTCTGAAATGATTCTGAGAGAATGTGGCTTGGGTGGTTTAGTACAAGATCAAGGAATCCTGCTTTTTTAAATTTTCCTTTTTTCTTTTTCTTGCATCTCTTCCTCCTTCCTCCCATTTCCCAACTGTGGAAAAGAAATCCCACTGCAATCCCACCCAAAGTTCTTCTTTGCACAGGGCAAAAAAGGAAAACATTTTAATGGCTCTGCATAGTTGGATTCACAAAAATGCTTTTGAGCAGCAGTTTTATGCACAGCTGTGATTTTTAAAAATATCTGTTATTTTAAAATGTGCCATCTTCTCTTTGTTTCTGGTGTAACATTTTTGGCTGGGGATGATTTTCCTCACTGGACTCCACAGAAATTTTTCTTATGACTAAAGGCAGCTTGGCTGAATATAAATTATCAGGCATGGGGGATTAGCTGTGGCTTTAGATGTAAGGAATGATCACAGGTAAGAGGTAAAAGAAATATTTTTGCAAGCAAGCTCTCTTCTGGAAAGATTTAAAAACCCCCAATTAAGATGAAAATGAATTATTAACTCATGCTCTGCTTCAGAAGATGAAAGAGATGAATACTTTTTCCTGCACAGAAATCCATTGAATGGGAAATTATCAAGTGCAGGGAGTCCAGACAAATTACTGAATTCTGCCTTCTTAACTTCCATTTCCTCCAGAACAGGAGAAGCAGCCCGTGGGACTGCAGGGAGATGAATAAATGGCAGCATGAAAGAAGAAAGGGAATATTTGTATAATTTGGGCTGCAGTACATCCCTCTGCTGCTTGGTCTCAGTGCTGCTTTTCACAAGGAACCTTCTGAGAGACTTCTGCTGTAACAGGGTGGTGTTTGCATAACTCTGTGATTTGTCTGAAGTTTCTTCTGTCTCCACTCAGAGCCAGGATTAAAAAACACAGAGAGGAATTTTCTCGTGTTTGGGCTTGGTTGTTTGTTAAATTTTATCTAAATTACAGAGAATTCAGCAACACTTCCAGCTAGAAGTGAGCAAAGTGGAGCTGAATTTAGCTGGTTACAAAAACAGTCCAATAGAGAATTAACACCTATATTATTGATCCTTTTAACCCAATAACCAAATTCCCTCAGTGTGGTATTGACTGACCAAAGCACTGCCTGGAGCCAGGCAGGAGAAGGAAGATGAGCACTGAGAGAGACACCACCCCAAATCCTCCATCCTGTCCCACCCCTGTTACTGTGTTATAAAAACCCCAAACTCCAAACCCTTCACCATGTGAGGTCACACACTTCTGTTTAACTGCACAGCCCTGATTTTAACTCCATCACTCAGATTTGGAGCCTTCTCCAAGGCTCAGCTCACAGCAGGGTTCTCCTGGGGTCAGTGTCAGCACAGAAAGCTCAGAAATTCCGAATTTCAGGGGTCCAACATTTTGCCACACTCAGCTCCCTCTACACCCACAGGGGCTGGGCTGTGCAGGGCTTGGATTTGTCCTTCCACCCTCCTGGAGCACAGGAATTCCCAGGGAATTCCACCAGAACCCCCAGAGATCCCTTCAGGGTGTGCTCTGCAAGGAACCCCTTCCACAACCCTCCTTGGTCAAACTCCCTTGGAAAATCAAAATATCCAGAGCTGCTGGAATTCTGGAAACTGAGAATTTCAGAGTTTCTCTGCTGACAGGCTCTGGCCCTCAAGACAACACAGCTTTTGATTTGAGGCTGTGGAGAAGGCTTCCAAAAATTGAATAATAAAATTAGGATCACTGTGTGGAGTTTGAATACAAGTGTGCAATATCACAGGGTGAAAAATTTAAAATTTAAGGTTTTAGAATGTAGTAATATCTAAAAAGAAAAATAGAAGTTTTAGAGCAAATGTTTCTTTCTTCTTCACCTTCTTCTTCATGGGTTTGGGTGATTTTGTGTAATTGGATAAAAAATTCTGCATTGAGGACCACAGGTGTTTAGTTTTGGGTTTAAAGTATAAATAATTTAGGTGTCTGTTCTTAATTAACAGTTTAGGCTTAAAAAGCTTTGTAAAAAAAGAGATGAGTTGCCATTTTTAACTTGTTAGCTTGAAGTGCTGCAGAACTCACTGTGGTGTAAATAAGAATTAATAAACATCTGAGTCTGAACACAAAATCCCATCTCTTGTACTTTTAATCCTGACTCTGGCAGAAGAAAAAAAAAGAATATAAAACACAGCACACAGCTTCCCCCAGGGCTGTGGGGAGCTGTGCTGATCCTCTTGGTGTTTTCTGCTAGAAAAATCCCATTTTGTGCAGCTCCATGTGGCCAGGTCCTTCTTTGGCCTCACTTGGGCACCAGGACACCCCTGGAAAAATGGAGAGGGATTCCTGCAGCTCAGGGCAGGAGGAAGGCGTTTCTGCATGGCTCTGTGCCCTCTCACAGACTGTCTGAGCCTTGTCCTCCCAAAATTCCAGCAGAAAGAAGAGTCTGCTCCTTGGGACAGGGACAGGATCCTGGCTGGAGCTGGGCCAGGAGGGAATTTGGGATGGATTTTAGGGCAAGGTTCTTCCCCCAGAGGCTCCCCAGGGAATGGGCACAGAGCTCCAGGAGCTGCCAGGGATGCCCAGGCTGGGATTTTGGGGGGGCTGGCACTGGGTGATCCCTGGGGGTTTATTCCAGCTCAGGACATTCCATGGTTCAGCCCCACCAAGGTCAGCACTGCTGGATGCTCATCAGGCTCCAGCACAGTGAAGACTGAAGCTGTGTTCACATCTGAGATGGGATTTGGGATAATTCCACCTCTTGGCTTTGTTTATTGATTTATTTATTAATATTTATTTTCCCCATCTGCACTGAGCTCCGAGGCAGAGCCTTGCAGGAAGGAATCTGTGTGTGTGTGAATGAGCTTGAGATGTTTCCCCCAAAAACCCCTCAGGAACTGGAGGAAGGTGCTGCTCCTGCCATCCCACCTGGTCTGAAAAACTGCCCAAGGCAGGATGTGGGAATGAGTGGGAGAGGAAAAAGCAAAGTCCTCAATCTCCTTGGGTCAGCAGGGCTGGGCCCAGGGAGAGGCTGGAGCTGTTCCAGGAGGGATTTAGGGTGGGTTTAGGGCAAGGTTCTTCCCCCAGAGGCTCCCCAGGAATGGGCACAGAGCTCCAGGAGCTGCCAGGGATGCCCAGGCTGGGATTTTGGGGTGTCCAAGAGGGCCAAGGTGCGACTGGATGATCCCTGGGTGTCCCTTCCCACTCAGGATATTCCATAATTCTATGAGGAAATGAAATGTTCCCAGGAATTACTAAAATTCACATGGATTTTATTCATTTTTAATTGTCTTTAAATTAAAAGGTTTAAAAGCTTTTTAAAAACAGCTTAAAATACCTTTAAATATTATTTTCTTTTACAAGATTGTTGTGTTGCAATTACACCACCTTGCCTTCATTTTTGCAGGCTTCACCTGCTTTTCATTCCAGCTAAATACACCTGGTGGAGCCCTTGGCAGCTGTTAATCCCAAAGATATTCTGCTATTTTTGTGTTTCCAAACATCACCTTCCTCCTCTCCCTCTCCCATCATGTCTTTGCCTCTCCATCACCTGTCCCAAAATTTTAGGGACAGCAGCCCTTTGTCCCAGCCCATCTGTCACTGCCCAGTTTGGGCATGATACGAGCTGTGATCCTCAATAAAAATTGTGTTTTTGCAGGCAGTTTCACCCATGCTCCTGGGGGGTAGGCACAGCTCCTGCCTTTCAGGGAGAATCTCCAGGCTCTGAGGTGCTGATCCTAAAACTGAGCTCCCACTGCTCCCCAGGGACTGAATCCATCCTGGCAGGAACCCTCAGCTCCCTCATTTCCCTCAGGAGGGGAATCCAGATTTATTTATTTCTCCAGAGTTATTTCATCCCTTAATTAATCAATTAGACCAAGGCACTGGGGGCACCCTCAGCACATTTCAGGTGACACCAAGCTGAGGGTGCAGTGGCTCCCCTGGAGGACAGGATGGCACCCAGAGGACAGGATGACATCCAGGGGGACCAGAAGTGAATCCATGGGAATCTTGTGAGGTTTAACAGCACCAAGGGCTGGAGCTGCCCCTGGGATGGAGCAACCCCTGGGGTCACTCCAGGCTGGGATGAGCAGGAGGAGCAGCTCTGGGTGAAGGATTTGGGGGTGCTGGAGGTGAGAGCTGGACCTGCCCCAGCCCTGAACCCCAAAGAGAGGAGGGGATTGTGTCCCTGAGCCCCTCAGGTGTGACCTGCAGGGGAGGATCCCAGCCCAGGGAGGAGCTGGAGCTGCTCAGAGAGCCCAGAGGAGCCCCAGGATGAGCAGAGGGATGGAGCAGCTCTGCTGGGAGGAAAGGCTGGCACAGCTGGGATTGTTCTGATGCCTTCAGTTTGAGCTTTCATATTTTCCAGGTTCTGTGCTGCACTGGTGTGTGACTCTGAGCTCCATATCAAGTGTTCCAGGTTCTCTCCCAACTCAGTCACACAAATCCTTTTCCAGCCCCAGAACCAAGGACACGCTGCAGCTCCAGCCCCAAAAAGTGCAAACAGGGAATTGAGGAGAGAATCTGGGAGGGTGGGACTGCAGAGCCTGGAGCTGGAACTGGACAATGAACCCAATGTGGGAATGGACCAGAATTGATAAAGGTGTGAAAACTCCTGACACATCATCCACCTTGGGTAGAGCCCTGGCCAGGCTCTTGCACTGCCCAAGGTGAATCCCTTAAAGGATTTTTAATAAATTCTTGCTTTATTCCTTTGATTCTGTCCAGCCCCTGTTCTAGGTGGCTTTTTAGGTATCAGGAGAAGCTTTGGGCTGAGCTCAGGGTGGCCTTGCAGGGCCTGAAGGAGCTGCAGGAAACCTGGAGAGAGACAATTCCCAAGGGCTGCAGGGACAGCACACAGGGAATGGCTTCACTGTGGGGTTGGATGGGATCTTGGGAATCAGGAATTGTTCCCTGGGAGGGGCTGGGATGGAATTGCCAGAGCAGATCCTGTCCATGGATCCCTGGGATGTTCAGTTCCAGGTTGGACACTGGGGTTTGGAGCTGGCTGTTTCCCTGGAGCACAGATGGGAATTCTCTGCTCTGAGGCTCCTTTTGAACACCCAGCACCTCCTCGTGCCTCTCATCTCTCTCTTTTAACCTTGCAATCAAATTTCACTTCACATCCACTTCACCATTTTGAAACTCTGATTTCCATGGACAGTTTCTATTAAAAATTCCCTTCCTGAATGTGTTCCAAAGTTTCTGTATGAAGCAACAAAACAATTCTTTCTCCCAGGAATTGTCTCCTCAGCAATAGTTGATTCAAACCTGGAGATATCTTTTTATAATATTGGTTGATTAAAACCTGCTGGTTTCCTTTGCCTCTGTCTTTTTTCCCCCTACAGTTCCTGGATAACATCCCACCTTTTCCCCATTTTTTCTCTGTACCTGAAAACCAAACCAGATTCCCACTGGAAAAATCCTGCACATCATCTATAGACAAAAAATTACAGTTTCAGATTTTAATGAAGAAATTATTTCCAGTAAATGTTTTTGGGTTTGGTTTTTTTTTTCTCCCCAGTGAATTCAAACTTCACCTAGTTATTTGAGTGGCTATTTAAAGAAATTTCATAAAAATAAAAGGAGAATATGATGTTTAGGTCCCAGCTGAGCAATGTGCACAAGTTTGAGTGTGGAAAAAATCCCTGTGGTATTTAATGCTTGGAGAGTGTTGAAGTATTTTTGTGATTTCAAATCCTAGTCCTCCTCAAGAGGAAGAAGAAAATTAGAGAAATACACTTTAATTTTCTTTTAAAATATTTAAAAGAGGGTTGATGGTTATAATATGGCCAAAGTTTTGGAATTTGCCTGACTATTATTAAGCAGGACTTAAATTAGGACTTAAAAGACTTTTGTCTGCAGGAGCAGGCAAAAATTTTGGAATATCCAATGGCTGCCAAGACATTTTCACCTCCTGTTGTCTTCTCCAGCTCTGATGGTGAAAAAGGAGAGCAAGATTCTGCAAATGAAACAAAAATCTCTGGTTTGAATGAGAACTTCAGACAATTTCCAGCTCTGAGCAGCATCTCTCTGAAGGAGCTCCTGTCAGCTCAGCTTTTGGACAAACACACCATGGAAGTTCGATGAGAGATGCAAAGAAAACATTTTAAAATCCCCCTGAGGAGGGTGGAGAATTGTTTTCCCAAGAAAAAAGCCACGTTGAACAGAATGAGAGTGTGGCATGACTCTGCTTCTCTTTTGGCCTTTACCTGGGTCCTGAAAGAACTGAGGCATAACCTGGATAAGCCTCCAAAAATGACTCAGTCCATTCACACAAACTGCCAAAAATCTGTATTTATTTAAAGAAAACTCTCCAACAAAAGCTCTACCTGCTGCAGCAGGCAAGCCTGACTGTCAGGTAATGCCAGCCTGGAGAAAGTTTTGTTTGAAATGCAGGATTTCCTCTCTTGCTGGTGTTTGAACAGATGGGTTTGTGGCAACAATTCCATGTTTCTTTATAGTGTTATTATTTTATTTTAATGCTAAACTTGTTTGAACCACAAGCTGGTAAAAGCAGCAGGGCTTTAGGGTGGAAGTAGCTCAGTGTAAAACTCAAAAGGATCTAATAAAATGCTCAAGGGAATTATCATTAACCATCCCAGTATATATATATATATATATATATATATTTATAGATGTATATAACTATCCCTGCCACTCTCAGTGCTGGAAATGCCAGGGAGAGCTGGAAAATTCTGGGATTTTAGCCCGAAAAAAAAAAAAGGGATACAAAGACACAGGTGAGGCTGGAAAACAAAGGTTTTCTTCCTTCTTGTCCTTCTTCTTCTTGAGTTTAAATAAGTTTTTTGGAATTGGATAAAAAAATTACTGTGGGTCACAGGTGTTCAGTCATTGGGTCAAAAGTAAAAATAATCTAAGTGTTAGCTTTTCATTGAGCTGTTTAGCCTTAAAAGACTTTGTAACAGAAAAGATGCATCAGCATTTCTTCATTTTTAGCTTTTTAGCTAGAAGTGCTTTAGCACTCACTGTAATATAAGTAAGAATTAATAAATAACTGAGTCCGAACACGAAATTCTGTCTCTCGTGCTTTAATCCCAACTCTGACTAAAAAAAATGAAATGAAATGAAATGAAATGAAATGAAATGAAATAAAATAAAATAAAATAAAATAAAATAAAATAAAATAAAATAAAATAAAATAAAATAAAATAAAATGGAGCATTCCCACATCCCTGGCACTTCTGGCTGCTGCCACTCTGTGCCCTCAGCTCCAGGGATCCTCCTGCAGGATTTGGGGCATTTATTCACCCTGGAGATCTGGAGCTGCCAGGCAGGGATTTCAGGCACTGGATATGTTTTGGAGGAGCTCAGGTTTATCTCGAGTCACCCTCTGCAGCTTTTGGGAAATTTGGAGCCTGTTGCTCCATGGGAAGGTGGGAAAGAGGGTGGGAAAATAACCCTGATGCATGAATTATTTATTCCTTGGTAGCAAAGGTTATTCATGAGATTTCTAGGAGGAAAAAAAAGGTGGGTAACTGGCCAAATTTAGCAAAGATATGAAATACAAACTGAAATAAATCTGGTGGGTTGGAGGGAAGATGTTGAAGCAGATCCAACATCCAGGTAAAATCCTGCTCCACCTGGCAGCCAAATCACCTCTGCTTTTAGCAGCTCTGGGTCTGTGCTGTCTGCAGCCTCTCATTTCAGTCATTGTGGATTTTGAGAAAAAAGGGAGCTAAAATCCCCAAAATGCTTCTTTTGCATCAAATTCAGCTTTTTTAGAGATTTTTTTGTCATCTCTTCAGCTTGATTAGAGCTCCACTAACCCTGAAAAACTGCATTTCTGCTTCTGATCATTAAGAAAGAAGATGAACCCCCTTTCACTTTAAGGCTGTGTCTTCAGGGCTGCAAATTGTGCAAACACTGCTGGATATAACACAGAAAACAGAAATGAATTCCCAGTAGCACCTCTTTTTACAACATCATTGTGGCCTTTGTTGACTTTAGACTGGCTTTTTTTTTTTTTTTTTTTTTTTTTCCCGTGGATGCCATGGAATTTGAGATGACTTGAAACACTCAAACGAGCACATTTAAATGTGTGTGTTTATGGCCGAGGGAGGGGGATTCACACTTTAAATCCTAAGTGCTGGAATTAGCTCCAACAAAGCCCAGAGTGTGTTGACTTTCAAATGGGTTCCGCTGATGGAGCAGAAATTTGCTGGTTGGTTTAAGGGTTGTCTTTTATTCCCCTCCTCCAAGAACGTCTTTTCCAGTTATTTTGGGGAAAACAGAATGAATACAATCCCTTTAAACATGGAATTTTGGCTCCAGAGTGACTGGGGGGTTTCTCTGCTGATCTTCAGGATCCTTTTGCTGGTGGAATTTGGGGAGTCCCTGCTGTCCCTGCTTTGCAAATGCAGAGTTCTGCCCTCAGTCCCAAATCCTGCACCCCTTGGACAGGGAGATTTTGGCAAATCCTGCCCCAGAAATTGAAGATATTTATCAGGGTGCCTAAATGTCGTGCAACAAAGGCATTTCCTTTTCCCCTTGTACAGGAGGTGATAAAATGGGAATTGATGGTGGAGATGTCACTTGGATCCAAAATCTGAAAGTTGGAGCTAAAACTGGATGATCCAAGGTGCAAATCATGCTGCTAGAAGTGCCTTTAGAGCAGCTCTGTAAATCAGATTAATTGCAGGAATTGCTGCAGGTTTAACCTGAAACCAAGGCAGCAATTGGCCTCTTCTTTGTGTGATGTTTGGGAATTCACATCTTTAACCACCCCTACATCACCTGGCACAGATATTTTTGCAGAATCCCATCCTCCTGGCTTTTCTCTTTGCCGTGGATGGTGCAGACCCAGCTGGATGCTGGTGCTGCCTTGAGGGCTCACACCAAGGATTTTTCAGAGGTTTCTCCACCCCACTGACATTTTTGTCTCCAGGCTGTGAAAGAAAGACATCCCACCAACATCACTGTGCCTGGCAGAATCCCTACACTTGCTGGGGAGAAATAAAACCCCAGCTGAGCTTGCTCCTTTCCTTCAGGAGAAACCTCCAGTGAAGATTTTGCTTTATGGATGCAGTATGTGAGCAATTTATTTACTTATTTATGCAGAAGGTGATTGGAGTTAACTCAACCCATTGTCTTTCTCACCACACAGCCACTGGAACACGAGGATTCCCAGCAGTTTGAGGCATTATTTGCTGCTCCTGACAGTTCAGGATGGCTCACAGGGGGTTGGCTTTGCAGAATTTCTGCACCAGGGAAGCATAATGCAAACATTGTGCGCCTGACATATTTTTATAACGGAGCACTAAGAAAAATACTCGCTACCTGAAATATTTCTGTAAGTCAGCGGAGCAAGCAGCCCAACATGTGGGTTACATTACACTCAGGGCTGATCTCAGCTTTGTAACACACACTAAACAGCAGCACGGAGGAGGCTCAGCTTTAATAAAACCAAAACTTTCGCTGCTGCGTGCAGCCAATAAAGATTTAAGCATGCTGGGCATGATCAGCATACTAATTGCTGCATTAATAAATCCTGAGGCCTGGCTTGTTTTGAAAGGCAAATAAAAATATTGTAGAAAGCTGGAAGAGCATTTACTCAGAAAAGTTAGCCTGTGTGTGCCCTGGGATGTGTGTGGATGTGAAATGGCAGGGATAGCACCGAGCACAGGGTTTGCTGTGGATTTTTCTGTGCAATCAGGATTTCACATCTGATGTGGAGTTGTTCTGCCCCAGAACAGCACCCAAGGCAGGCCAGTGGTAATTGAATTTATCTCTCAAGTGATAATGGAATTTATTCTCATTTTCACCACTGCGTTGCATAAGGGATCCCACAAATGGATGGGATTCACCAATGAAGAGATCCCAAAAAATAAAACTGGACAGAGTTGTCCCTTCCATTAAAATCTCTCAGACTACAAAAGGCAAAATGGAATTTACCCCAGCAGGAAAAATCATGAATTCAGTATTTCCTGGGGGGCAGAGAAACTTTCTGCTGTGGAAACACCACCTCAGCTGGGGCTGAATTTGGGCCAGCACTCAGGGTCTTGTCCAGCTGTCACCAAGAACTTCTTCCCTCTCTTTTCTGCCACTCTGACTCTCAACAGCAAGAGGTTTTCAGCTCAGGAAGGTGGAAAGAAAGAGTAAAAAATTAGCCCTGAGAGTTTACAGAAGTGGAAAGTCTTCAGTGCATTTCCAGCCCTGGTGATGGAATAAAGACAGCTCGACATGCAAACCAAAAATGTAAATAACTGTTTTATTTTCACAGCCAGCCTGCTTGCCTGGCAAAAAACACACCCCACTGCTGGTTGGTTCTGAAATAAAAATTGTTTATTAAAAAGTTTGGAGGGTTTTTTTTTTTTTTTAATGAATGGTAAGATTAATGAGCCGTGCTCAGGCAGCAATGATTCCTGCCAGCTTGTGCATTAGTCAGCTATTAACATACTTCTTGGGTAATTTGAAGGCTTTTTTTTTCATAGTGCATTGGAAATCACAAAAGACTCGTTGAACTCCACGGGATCCTTATCCCATTTACCTTACCTTGCAGCATGTGGCTGCTCCAGCACATCCTGGCATTTTTCTCACATTTGGTGGACAAAAGCAGCAAATATTTTGAGGAGAAAAAGGTTTCCTTTTATAGACACCTCATTTTTAGCACAACAGTTATCCTGAATCTCTCTCCTTCTCCTGCTAAGGTCACACAGGCTGTAAGAACAGAAAAGTGGGATCTGGAGGAGGAGGAGATGAAATCAAAATGAAGATTTCTTTTTTTTCCCCCCACCAGCTCCTGGTAGAGGTAAGAGGAGGGTGTCAGGCTCTGAGTGTTGCATCTCCAGCAGAATATTTCCAGCAGCACGTGCATTATCCAAGCACTGCACCAGATATCCCCACTGGGACAAAGTGATGAGCAAAATGTGGTTTGTTATTGCAGTGCCAAAAGGACACAGCCCCGGGCTGGAGGAGCTGTGGTTCCTACTGAAAATCAGGAGTGAAATATGAATGAGTGAATAAAATATAAAATACACATCGAGGCAGCTGCTTTGGCAGGGGTGCCTCAGAATTCTGCCAGAGAAGTGGGGTTGTATCAAAGGAGCTGGACCCAGATTTTGGATAGCTGGTGAGGTTGTTGTGTCTGCAGGGGATGTGCATCAAACTGATCTCTCTGTGCCTCAGTTTCCCTGGTGTGAACTGGGGAGAACAGAAACATTTGGGTTTTTTCCTAACATCTTTTATCTCCTTTGTTGGTTCCCCTCAAGAAAAAAGTGACAAGTTTCTAGAAATCATCTTCTATCAATCATCTTCTATCAACCATTTACCAATCATTTCTGCTGTGGTTTGCTCTCAGCTAGGTCTGGTGGCTGTCAATCCCACAAAATCCTGGAATATCTGAGCTGGAAGGATCATCAAAGTCCAGCTCCTGGCCCAGACTTTGGTTTTGGATTGCACACCTATCAAGACACATCTTACATGTCCTGAGTTTTTATCCAGCAGTTTTTAGGGCTCTGATTTCTGTGACTTCACCTCCCTTGTGGCAAAATAGTATTTGCTGCTGGAACAGGCAGAGATTTCTTGGCCTCCAGCTTGCTCAAAGGCTCCCAAACACATCCCAGAGGAAATCTGAGCTCCTCAAGGTACCTGTCCCTCCTTCCTTCTGCCTGAGTGCCCAATAAAACGCTCCTGAGGATGTCAGAGCAAGGAAAAGCAGAGTTGTTCTCCTCTCTGAGGAGTGGGATCCTCCCAAAAACCCTGCCTGGAACCATTCCCACAGAGATTAACCAGTGGAGAAATTCCCCTTTCCCTGAGGAGAATGTGGAAGATTCCCTGCAGGAATCCCCTGGGGATGGGAATGTGTGGCTGGGGCTGCTCAGCAGCTGCTGGGGATCCTTTAATGCCCCAAATCCCAAATTCCCAGGGCAGGGTGTCCTCATGGTCACACATCTTTCCTCTCTGATTCATCTTTGAAATGAATCTGACTCCTTCAGGAATCTGGTGGCCAGAGTTGGAGGAAAGTGTTCCCCATGTGATAGGGAATATTCCAGAATCCCAGAATTATTTGGGTTGGAAAAGAGCTCCAAGGTGATCGAGGCCAAGCTGTGACCCCACTGTCCCCTCTCAGTGCCACCTCCAGGAATTCCTTGGACACCTCCAGGGATGGGCACTCCAAACCTCCCTTCCAGTATTTCACAACCCTTTCCATGGGTTTGGAAAAAATTCCAACCTGAGCCTTCCTAAGTTCTCCTGTGTATCCCAAATTCCCTGCATTTCCCACGCAGAATTCACCCCTTCTCCTGTTACAACTCTCTGTCCTTTGTCATGACAAAAATTTAGGATTGATTTTTAAATCTCTCAGATAGGAATTATTTCATTTATAGTGCTTCCTGACTCTTGCTCGTGCTGAGCCCCACGTTTGAGCTCAGTTTAGTGAATTTTAGGCAAGCACAGCCTGAAGTTTAAGGAAGCCTGAGTTAAATCATAACCCAGGATGGAAAATGCCACAAAACAAGAAAAGAGCTGAGTTTCTGGGGGCTGAGTTTTGGTTTCATTTGAACAACAAACCCAAAACTGAAGATGACAAGATCATTCAAAAGCAACTCCTGCATTTGCAGCACAAACACTCAACCCAAGATAAGAGTGAATTTTAATAAATTTATTCTGTTTATTCAGACCTCCAAACACTACAGGTATGCTGGAAGTCTTTTTGCCTGGTGAGATTTACTGGAAATACCATGAAAATATTCCATTTATCATACTTGTTTTATCACTCATGATCTTACTGAAACCCAAAAATCAAAAATTGCTGTGCTGAAATGACAGATACCCTTTTTAAAGCCTGCTAATCTCAAGTTTTTATTGCTTGGCATGAGTTTCAAGGTTTGTTTTTATTTTATTTGAGAAGGGGAAAAAAAAGAGAAGGGAGCACAGAAATTGCTAATGAGCATAATTATGTGCTGCCCAGACTGAAAATGCCATCATGGCTTGTATGGCTTGGGGGAAGATTCCAAAATATTCCAAAATATTCCACCTTGTGGCTCTGACAGAAGTTGAAACACACTTACCAGGGGTTTTTAGCTGCCTGCCAGCTTCATGTGTAATTAGCTAAAATAATAAGGGTTGATCAGTTTAAAAAACTGGCAGAGATTTAAAATAAAGAGATGTCGAGTCCGCTCAGTCCACACTCTACAAAAAGAAAATGCTGCCAGCAACTTCCTTGGAATAAACCCTTTTAAAATATCCACAGTAATGTGATACACCAGATAGAATAGAGGAGAGAGAAATTTCACTTTTATATTTCTGCTGCTCCATAAAGGAGACATCTAAAAGGAGATATTCCCCATCAACCTGCACTTATTGACTGTTGAATTGATTATCAGTTCAACAAATCACTTGCTGAATTGATAACCAATTTTTGGTGAGGAATTTGATGTTGCAGCTCCTCTCAGACTTCTCTGGGGGCTCTGTTGCCCACAAAAAGTAAGAAAGTAAGCTATGAAAAGTAGAAATTATTTTTTAAATTATTTTAGAAGAACTAAGGGAACATGTCCTGCTGATAACCCAGAGTAAATAAGAAGTGATGCTGGCTTTTGAAATTAAATATACATTTAAAATATCTCAACCTGGTCCATTTATACATCTACCCAAGGTAAGAAATTCTAAATAATGGGCAGGGAGAAAGGCAGAATTAACAATTGGTTGGATTCAGGATATGTCTGTGCTCCATTTGTGCTCCTGTGTAAAAACAGGGAGTCTCTGTGACTGCTGGGCTCTTTTCTCAGGGACAGAGATGGATTACGTGGCTCAGCCCTCTTGGCAAGGAAACACACGGCCCCCACATGTCAGCAGAGGAATCCTCATCACCACTCATGTAAAATCTAATCCCTGCCTGTCATGACAGTCTCCAAAACATGGAGCACTCCCTGAACCACGGCCAATTTTTCGGTGCAGGAGCAGCACTCCCTGCTCTGTGTGTTACACAGAAATACTCTCACTTTTCATGCAGAGACTTTAAAGCTGAGAGGGGCTGGAAACCAGTGGGAATCCCATGGGATTCCTTTGGAGGGCTTGATGGAAACTCAAGAGTTTCACTCACGACAACACAACCTCACCGTGCCTCTCCTTGGGGAATTCCCAAACCCTGGAACATTTTTTACCCCACCCCAAGCCTCATTTTGGGACGTGTGAGTGAAATCCAGCGCACAATGGATGGATGGGGCTGCTTTAAAGAAGCCTTTGTCCCAAATCCCCGCCGTGGTGAGTCCTCCCAGAAACACGAGCTGGCCAGCAGCACGGACGTTTCGGGATGTGTGGTGAGCAGGACAAATGTGGCTTGGCATAAGCAGCTGCAGGGCTGCAGACGTGTGCCCTGATGGGAGGTGAGTGCTGCCTGAATTGCTGCTTTGCTCCACAGGCACCTGCTGAAATAAAATACAGCCCAGCAGCACCAGGGGCTGGGCTGCTGTGGAGATCCTCAGGAGGGTGGTTGGGCGTGTGGTCAGCACAAAATATTGAGAATTGGGTTGCTTTTTTTTTTTTTTTTTTTTTTTTTTCCAGGTCATCTCAGGGTGTTGTTGGGTTCCCACCAAGAGGCTGGGGCTGGAGGAGGAGAGGAACCAAGGTAAGGCATGGATCCTCTTCTAAAGGAGAGGAAAAAACTCAATCTGGGCCAGGGCAGCTCAGGGGGGACAGCAGCAGGAATTTCCCCATGGAAAGGGAGCTCAGGGATTGGCACTGCCCAGGGAGGTTTGCAGTGCCCATCCCTGCAGGTGGCACCTGGAGGTGGCACTCAGGGTGACAAGGTGGCCATGGGGACAGCTGGGGTTCAGAGAACTTGGAGATCTTTTCCAGCCTTAATCCTGAGGTTCTGGGGCAGAATCTGAATGATCCAAGCACTGCTGAATGTGTGCCACAAGCAGAGTTTTGAAGCCTGGATGTGTTACTGGAGCAGGCAGGCAAGTTCTGGAGAGGAATTTGGCATTTCCTGGTCACTTTGGCATCTCCTCAACTCAGACTGGAGAATTGGCAGAGCCTGTGAAAGACCTGGGCACTGAAACACCACAGGGGAAAAGAATTTTATTCTTCTTTGCCTCATAGGTAGAGGGTGTTGCATCTTAAAAAGAAGATTCTCCCATCAGTGGCCTGCACTGAACATGAGTTTTCATGGCCCTTCAGTCATTCTGGGTTCTGGTTTTCCTCCCATTAACACTGGATATTCCAAACTCACAGAAACTTCAGACAAACAGATTATCTGGAATTAAGCAGGTACCACTTAGCAAAAGAGTGAAGCAGAAGAAAAAAGAAGCGAGGCCCAAGCTGGGAATGCAATTTTTTACTCCTTAGTGTTAATCTTCCTATTAATGAGGCTGGAAACCCACACAGCCTCAGGACCTTGCTCAGCAGGGCAGAGAGAAGAGCCAAAACCATTAAATACTCTGATTTTTAGCAATATTTTTTTGTGTTGAGAGTGTCAAAAATGTAGGGTTACTATGCCACCTGAATTTATTATTATTATTATTATTATTATTATTATTATTATCATTATCATTATCATTATCATAATTATTATCATTATCATCATTATCATCATTATCATTATTACTATTTTTATTACTATTTTTATTATTATTTAATATTATCTTAATTGCTAAAACAAGAGAACCACCCAGAAAAGTTGAGAGCAGCTTGTTGTCCCTGAACTTTTACAATTTTCTTTATGGGAAAAGATTTTAAGAACTCCTGTTCAGGGTCAGCTTTTGTTATTCCAAAGAATTTATTCCCTGTTCACATCCACATATTTGGATCCATATTGATGATTCTCAATTTTACAATGTATTTAGAGGGGTTTATTCCATAAATTAAAGGATATTTCAGTGGGAAAGGAAAGGAAAGGAA
Organism: Catharus ustulatus; assembly: GCF_009819885.2. Taxonomy (NCBI): domain Eukaryota; kingdom Metazoa; phylum Chordata; class Aves; order Passeriformes; family Turdidae; genus Catharus; species Catharus ustulatus. Next base: position 122,533,719 of record NC_046222.1, on the reverse strand, counting down.
AGGAAAGGAAAGGAAAGGAAAGGAAAGGAAAGGAAAGGAAAGGAAAGGAAAGGAAAGGAAAGGAAAGGAAAGGAAAGGAAAGGAAAGGAAAGGAAAGGAAAGGAAAGGAAAGGAAAGGAAAGGAAAGGAAAGGAAAGGAAAGGAAAGGAAAGGAAAGGAAAGGAAAGGAAAGGAAAGGAAAGGAAAGGAAAGGAAAGGAAAGGAAAGGAAAGGAAAGGAAAGGAAAGGAAAGGAAAGGAAAGGAAAGGAAAGGAAAGGAAAGGAAAGGAAAGGAAAGGAAAGGAAAGGAAAGGAAAGGAAAGGAAAGGAAAGGAAAGGAAAGGAAAGGAAAGGAAAGGAAAGGAAAGGAAAGGAAAGGAAAGGAAAGGAAAGGAAAGGAAAGGAAAGGAAAGGAAAGGAAAGGAAAGGAAAGGAAAGGAAAGGAAAGGAAAGGAAAGGAAAGGAAAGGAAAGGAAAGGAAAGGAAAATGTTAATTGGACTTCTGCTCAACATTTCTTGATCCTGGCTGGCTGAGTTGAAATGCCAAAAAGAGGAGTCTGATTTCCCAAACTGCAGAATGTGGAGGTTTTATGTGAAGTGGATTTGTGAACTAAACTTCACCTACACAGGGGAAAATTTTCTGAATGCTGCTGCATTGTTCTCCATGGAAAAAGAGAAAAAACAACCTCACAACTGTATTGCAACTGCTTCAGCAGCCAACGAGTCAGGTCTTGCAAATAGGAAACAATTACTTGCACAGGTAATTATTGTTTCAGTTTGAATGTCTGTCAGCTAATATTTACTTTTCAACCAGCAGATTCTGATGCTTGCAGGAGGACAGAAGAAATTTGCTGTAGGCTCCTCCATTTGTAAATCTGCAGCATTTTTATATCTTCTTAATGTAGTCATGAAGCTGAATTTATTTTGTCCATTAATACTGGCTCTGCATCTCAGCATATCTGCACAGTGGGAATTTTTTTTTTTGTAAATGAAAAATTCATTTTTGCCTGGAGCAACCTGGGATAAGGAAAGTTCCCTGCCCATGGCAAGGGATGGAACTGGGTGATTTTTTAAAAATGAACAGGGAAGTTTTTAAGCACAGAGTTGGCAGTTTCTGATTCATGCAGGTAAGGACAGAAGAGGCAAAGAAGTTTCTGTAGGAATGTGTGACATCATTATGAACTGCCAGAAGTCTGGTGGCACTTATTAGTCAGTGAGAAGGAACAAATTTCCAAGTTTTTGTTCCAAATGGCACCAAAATTGTGCCATTTCCAGGGCACGAATCAGCACCTAAATCAGGAATCCGAAAGTGCCATGAATCATCCTTTTTTTCCAACAGCAAAAAAGAAAACATACAAGCACTATTTGTGTTTTATATACATTCAGTTCCTGGTTTTTCTTGCATTATTATGTCTTAAAACATCATGGAACAACCATGGCATTTAATCCATCATAAAAAAACTCCCTGTGTTTGCTCTTAATGTAGCTGTTGCCTTATGGGCTGTGCAAACATTAAAAAAAGAAAACAGTAATTCTGTGATAAGCACAACAGGAAATTGGAGGTTGCTGCTGATGAAACTGATATCCAGCTGGTAATCTGAGCAATGAAGTCACTAAAGCTTTCCTGCACTATAAATTTTATTTCCTGGGATGTATTTAATGTTTTTGTTAGATTTTTTGGATAGTGAGCACTGGGAGCTTTTCATTTCAGAGTCATCACTGCGATTTTGTGGTGTGACAAAAGCATAATGGGGGTGCAGAAATCCCTCCTGGTGTCCAAAAAACACTGTTTCAATGATTATTGTCTTTGGTTTTTGTGGGTTTTTTTTTGTTGGTGGTTATTTGTTTTTTGGTTTTTGGGTTTTGATTTGGGTTTTTTTTTTTTTGTCATTGAATGTGCAAGATGGTATTTCTCATCTGGAATTAGATGTTTCTTATTCCTTATTTATATTATAATTTTACAAACTGTGAGTTCTACAGCGCTTCAAGTACTTATTTGCAAGGCCTTTTAAGGGTAAATTTTGTAATTAAGAAATGACACATCTGGTTTAGCTGATTTACAAATGGTGTTTTAGTTGCTTCAGTCTCATCAGAGAAGTCTTGGTCTGTGCCACTGAGAGTCAGAGGTGGGACCCAAATGGTGAATTGGGATTTTTCAAATTCACTGGACAGGGACACCTCCCACTGTCCCAATGTCCAACCTGGAACTGAACATTCCAGAGATCCAGGGGCAGCCACAGCTGCTCTGGCAATTCCATCCCAGCCCCTCCCAGGGAACAATTCCTGTCCAAAATCCAACCTGAATTTCTCTTCTTCCAGTTTGGACCCATAAATGTTGTGGATCTCATCACTGCCAGCCTCAAACAGAAGCTCAGGGTGACAGCAGGGACAGACACCAAACATCTTCTGGGGGAGAGAGGCACATCAGCTGTCCAGAAAAGCTGAGGGACACAGTTTTGCCTATTTTATTTTTAATGTGTTTCTTTCAAGACCAAAGAAAGCTGTTGGGGAGAAAACTTCCCCTGGGGCAGCTCTGGGGCTGGGGAGAACTGGCTCACACAGAAGGAAAGAGAACTGAAATGACAGAGCTCACAGTCAAGGGGAAAGAAAAGCAGCAAAATAGAAACCATGGGAGGGTGGGGAGGGGCTGGGATGGAATTGCCAGAGCAGCTGTGGCTGCCCCTGGATCCCTGCAATGTTCAGTTCCAGGTTGGACATTGGGACAGTGGGAGGTGTCCCTGCCATGGCTGGGGTGGCACTGGATGATTTTAAGGTCCCTCCCAACCCAAACCATTCTCTAATTCTAAGATATCTGTGGTCAGAAACTTTGTAGGACCAATCTCCCAGGAAATTGGTTCAAGGTAGTGTGAGGGATCCTTTTGGACATTTTGTTCTAAACTAAAGGAATGGAAAATGGAGTAGAGAATGCTCAGATGCATAAATTCTTCTAAAAGGTCTGAAACTCAAATTAGAAACTGGCTCAGGGACTCTCAGATGAGCACAGGAGCTCAGCATGACCAGGTAATGGTGAAGTCAGGGAGACCAAGACACAAATTAAATGCAATTTGCAGAGGAAACCAAAAATATTGGGTGTGGAGAGACACAGGCAGGGGATGCTCATCTGTCCTGAGGCAATGTGCAGTCCCAAAAACTGAACAGAGAACTGATTTGCTTCACCAAACTTGAGACATCAAATCATATCTGAAACTCTGTAAAAAATCTGTGTCCTCTTGCCAAAAGCTCTCAGCTGTTTGTGTGCCCCAGGAAGAGAGCAGGAGGGGATGGGACACGGAGCCAGGACCCTGCAGAGCAGGAAAAGTCTCACAATTCCCAGAACATGGCACAAAAATTCTTCATGAGAGCAGAGATGGGTCTGGAGGGTCCCAACAGCAGGTGGGGCTGTTAGAGGACAGGGCAGTGGAAAAGCAGAAGTTGTAGAATTATGAAATATGGAATGGTTTGGGTTGGAACTGAAAGATCTTTTAGGGAATATTCCACTGTCCCAGGCTGCTCCAATCCCCATTGCCAGGGATGGGACAGCAAAAAAAAATCATCAGGAGTTGGATGGGAGCAGAGCCTGCTGTACTCAGCTGGATGTGATCCCCCCGTCCAACACAGCAGTCCAGCAGGGGGAATTCAAATTTTTAAAAAGCATGTCAGCAATCAAAGATAAAGAAATCAGGGTTTGAAAAGAAAAATTGAATTAATGGGAGAAGAAAACATGGAGATAATATCTAGGAGGAAAAGTAGGAATAAGAAAAATAATCAGTTAAATATTTCAGAGCTTTAAATTCCTTTACATAGGTCTGTTAACATTAGCAGGAATTTGTATTTTATTTCCAGTTATTTTATTTTAATTAGATTGATGTGATTGAGGGAACTTTAAAATTTTGAAAGGAAGATTTTGATTCATCTCTTTGGGAAGCTCCTCAGAGGAGAACAAGGAGTTTTTGCAACTTTTATGGGAACCTATAAATATGTGAGTGTACAGGAGATCTTATTTTATTTTATTTTATTTTATTTTATTTTATTTTATTTTATTTTATCTGTGCTTCCAGGGTGAAGTCACCACTTTCCATTTACATCAAAACTGAAATCAGGGTTTGAAAAGAAAAATTTGAATGAATGGGAGAAGAAAACACGGAAATAATATCTAAAGAGAAAAATAGGAATAAGTGAAAAAAATCAGTTAAATATTCCGGAGCTTTTAATTCATTTACACAGGCCTGCCAACATTAGCAGGAATTTGGATTTTATTTCCAATTAGTTTTTTTTAAAATTTGTGACAGCTGAATTAGACCCCATTTGATTGAGAGAACTTTAAAATTTTGAGAGGAAGATTTTGATTCATCTCTTTTGGAAGTTCCTCAGAAGGGAACAAATTGTTTTTGCAAAACATGATTTTCATGGGAATCTATAAAAACAAGATTTTATTCCCTCTCTGCTGCTGGGGTGAAGTCACCCCAGTCCATTTGCCTTAAAACTGAGTCTTTTAAACTTGTAACAGCTAAATTAGACCCCATGTGATTGAGAGAACTTTAAAATTTTGAGAGGAAGATTTTGATTCACCTCTTTTGGAAGCTCCTCAGAAGGGAATGAGTTGTTTTTGCAAAACATGATTTTCATGAGAATCTATAAATCTATAAAAACAAGATTTTATTCCCTCTCTGCTGCTGGGGTGAAGTCACCCCAGTCCATCTGCATTAAAACCGAGTCCAACCTGGGTGTCAAGCAGCACCTGAGGTTCCTTTAGATGTTTTTTTCCTCTTCCCTCGTGGCTCAGGTCCAGCCCTGCTTCTCTTGCCTCCCCACTTTGCTGCTGCTGGAGTGAAAAACCCTTTCAAGATCAGCCTGTCACACATTTGGCTCCTTTTAGGGGGCTTTAGGCTCTTAACCCGGGCTGTTGTTCCTTTCAGTGACACAGCCAGAGGTCAGCCACCCCTTTTGTCCCCCTGGCTGGAAAAGAGCAGGAGGTTGCAGTGCCCACAAAGCCCCTTTGTGCCCCAAACCCAGCAGCTGAGCCCCCAGGTTGTGCCAGGCACTGCCCAGAGGTGACACAGCCACTGTTTGCTGGGTCACACACACACAAAAAACCCTTCAGGGGTGGCTTTGGGAGCACTGGGATGTTCCAATCAGGTGCTGCTGGCGCAGGGATTCATGTATTATACATGGTGCCTGCAGAGGGGGGAATTATTGAATTATTCTGCAGCTGCCAGGAGGGTCTGAGCCCAACCTGAGCAGCTCTGAGGGCTTGGCAGCCACCCTGGCCATGGCACAAAACAGGATTTCAGGGCTCTCAAAACCCTTAAGGTGATATGGGGACAAACTTGATCATTTTCAGGCTCCACACGAGCTGATTTCTCACCTGGGGATGATGTGGATGAACTGTGCAGTGCAAGAACTTTAATGGAAAAAAAGGAGCAAATCTCCACAAATCATTCTGCTACCCCAAGCAAATCTTCAGCAGAGACAATCCCTTCAAAATGCTTGAAAAGATCTTGACAATCAGACAAAATACTGATTAAAAAAACCAAAAAAACACAGCTATATATTAAATTATTGCTGATGGTATTTATCAGTGACGCCTGGCCAAAATTTCAAAAACTAAATTAAAAATAAGAGTGCATCAGTGGGTTTGGGTGAATCCACCCCTCTGCCACCTGCCCAAGGTACTGAAGTGGCTTTCAGGGCTCTCCCAGAGGTTGTGTTGTTGAGGTTCAGCCCCATAATTCTGGTTTATGTCATGAGAGGTAAATAAATGTCCAGCCCAAGTGCCAACAGCAACTTGGTGGCAACAAAGCCTCAGTTGTTGAATTATTTCTGAATGCCAACGTTAGTCATGTAGCCCTGGGATCCTGGGCTCTCTTCTGTTTTGTTTTTGCACATGCACACACGTTAGAGATGTCATTTACAGTAATTTCACTATTATAAGCCGCACCATTTTAACTAAAATTTTGGTCCAAACCCAAAGTGCAGCTTATAATCAGGTGCGGCTTATATATGGACAAAGAATGAAAAGTTGCTGTTTTAGTTTGGAGAACAGGTGTGTGCTGAGAAAGGCAGGAGCCTCTCTTTGAAATGGAGAATGTAAACCCTCTCCCTCCAAATTATTATAATTTTGAAGTCAAGGGGCTCTCAGGCAAAGATACGGGAATTAGGAATAACAGTTCTTTACTAGGGAAATTAAAATAGAAATACAGCACTACAAAGAACAAACCCCAAACCCTGACACAGTCAGAGTACAGCCTGACACCCGTCAGGCAGGGTGTTGGCAGCAGTCCCATCCCATGGTGGCTGCATCCTCCTGCAGTGACAGATGTGGCTCAGCTGGAGCAGTGCTCCTGTACAAGGTGCAGTTTCCCTCCGGAGCTCCAGTGGGGATGTGGAGAAATCCGGTTTTCCTCTGGAGTCCAGTGGAGAAAGGGGCTCCCTTAGTGTCCCAAAACCTCTGTTTTTATCTTGGTAAGAAATGTTGGGCTCTTCCCCCTGGCTGGAGCAACTCCCAATGGGATGCAGTAATTTTATCAGTGCCACAGTGGGACTCAATGGCCATGAGCAGAAAATGACTGGCTGGAGGAAGGATGGGTTGTGAAAAGATAAAGAACAATGCCCTGCCTGGTTTCAATGGATGGCCCATTAACAGAATATCTCCCAGGGAGATCAGGATCACTGCCCCACCCTCAACAGATGGTGACAGAATAGAAACCTTTGATCACACTCTGTATTGGAACCCAAGACAGTTGCCGACACCCGGACGTGCGGCTTATAATCGTGAAATTACTGTATATATGGGAAGCACGAAGAGGAGAAATCTGGAACATTTCCCTCTGCAGCTGGTGCAGTTCAGTTTACCCCAGAGCCACTCGAGCTCCTTGTGTATGAAGTCCTCTCTCTGCTCATTCCAGTGCAGGATGTCAGGGAGAAGTCACCAAGAGATGATTGATGAGAACATTTTCACCTGGCAGCAATTTAAATATGGCCAATTGCAAAAGAGAGAAACTTGTAGGGATTACTCAAATTATCCAAATTTTTTTCTACCTTTTAAAATTTTTCTTTCTACTCTTAGTTGTCCTTAGCAGGAATTTTTCTTCATCATAAAGTGCTGGATGAGACAGCTCTGAGTCCATTTAAATTTAGATTTTAGGAACTGTAAAAATTGTAGTCATGGAACTCCAGATCTTCAATTCTCTGTTTTACATGGTGCAGAAATAGGATTTTTTGCAGCTCTTTCATGTATTTCTTTCATTACAAACTGCAAATTCAGGTGTCAGAGCATCATGAGCCACCTTCAAAGAGTTTATCATCGATGACACAAAACCTTGCTGCCACTGCTGGACTCTTCCTTTATATTTCAGGAGAATTTCATCTCCAGCTTGGAGCAATAAATCAGTGAATGCTCTCCTTGTGAGCCAGGAGGAGCTGTTCCATGTTTTCCTGTGTTCAAATTTTCAGGGAAGAGTTGCTAGTGGGATTTTTTTTGCCCTACCCATTGTCCCAAATTCCTCCATCCCTTTCCTGTGCCCAGCTTTGTTGCAGCACCTTGGATTCCCTTGGATTGACTCTGGCAGAAAAGTCACCTCTGCCTTGGTGCCCAAAGGCTCATATTTGTTTATTAAAATGCTCTCAGGTCAATATTCTGCAAGCATGGGATCCCAGGCAGGATTTTCCTGGGAGTTATTGGCATTGTGCTCAATAGCATGATCCTGACAGCAAATTTATTGCAACTTTGAGCACCCTGGCAGGCAGCACCTCTCCTTTAGGTCAAAGCTGGATTTTAGTGAAATTAGAGGGCAAAACTCACCCTTGGACAAGAACATTTCACCCTGGTGGCTCCCTGAGGCTCAGCAGGGTTTGCAAGACCCTTTTTATTTTTCCTCTTCACCCGATTTTCTCCCTTTATTTATTTTTCCACTCAACCAAATCAAACTTCTCCCAACCTTGTGGGATTTCTGGATGCTGTAGAAGGAATCCATGGGTGCACCTTCAGTTCTGTGACAACCAAACAAGCACAATTAATATTTTTTTCTGTCTGGTTAAGTTGAATGGCATCTTAAAAAGTTCCACCATGTACAGCAATCATCAGAATCATGTGGGCAGCCCTTTCCCCAGCTCCTTTTGCCCTGACTTTTGCCCTTTTTTCTTGATTGATAAGTGACAGCTTTGCATCCTGGGCCTTGAAATATATATTTACAGTAGTCTAAGAAATTTGTCCTTAATCAAAGGAGGCTTGACTTGCCAGCACATCTTTAGAATATTATTGAGTAACTCATTAAAATGTTAATAGCTTCTGTCAGGATTTATTGATCCTGATGTCAGCTTTTCTCAGAATAAGAAATAAAGCTGATTTTTATCTTATCTTCACACCATGCTGAGTGATCAGGACTTAAATAGAATAATGAGAAGGGCTTGAGGGGAATAATCAGCATTTATCCAGCACTTGTGCCAGGGCTGAATACAGACAGAGCCCTCCAGACACACGAGTGGATTTTCTGTGGTGTGTGAAGTGCTGGGGAGCAGAAGGAAAATGAAGAGGACATTTTACCTGGAAGATTCTGGCAAATCATTTTTCTGCTGAAGCAAAGATAGACAATGCAATAACATCAAATGTTTCTCTTGAATAAAACCAGATTTTTTTCACAGCTTAGTAAAATAAAAGCCTGAGCACCCTTGTTGTTCAGTACATCTTCACTTGTGCAATAAATAATGACAAAATTCTATTCCACTGAATTTCCAGAAGGCAAACATTTGATGTTGCCAACATTTTGGGGGGGATGTGTGGCACTGGATAAAATCCTGACTGAAGGAGAGGGAGAGAAAAGTGGATTTCTCCAAATTTCTCATCTCAGGATCTTTCCCAGCAAGAGGAAAACAGCAAATCCCACCCTGAGCCCAGCACAGGCAGGGTTGTCAAGGGCCAAGATGAATGAAAAAAATAAGAGAGAAGAATCTGTCTTTTATGTCTTGCTTTAAAAATTATGAAGTCAGGACTTTTCCTTGTGAGGACATCGAGTGTGGCACAGCCTGAGCAGGATTTCAGCTCATGGTGGGAGATTTGCTCATTCAAAAGGACCCTGATATAGAAAAATCAGGTTTTTTTTTTATTATTCCCTTAAAAATTATTTAATAGAAGCCTAGAAGGCAATTCCCTCTGTGCCTGGCATGCAGGGATTTTTTCCCTGGAAGGTGAGAGGCACTCACTGGCTATGGGATTTGGGCTTTAAAAATGGGTTAAAAACTCACCTGGCTGCATTTGTGCTGCAGGGAAAAGCCTAAAAATGTAAATGTCTGCAAGAAAAAAGGCTCAGCCTTCTGATGCAAGAGATTCCTTTAAATCCTGTGCTCCTGTAGCTCACAAATTAGAAAAAAATACAGAATTAGAAAAAAAATATAGAATTAGGGGAAAAAAAGGAATTTTTTGTGTGATTTATGTGATTTATATACAGCCAAAAGGGCGGTGAACTTCAAAAAATGCTGCAAAACTTTAAAAAAAGAATATTAAAAAATTTTAGGACATCCTGAGAGAAACTGTTTCCTAAATCACAATGCCTTGTCTGGATATTTTGAGTAGAGTTTGCAGTCAGGGAGAATTTATAGGAGTTATAGCTGTGACTGATATTGTTCTGGATTTATTCAACTTTACCTTTTCATCAGATTAGCCAACATAACAGCACGATGAAATTTGGCCAAGCAGGCAGATGTCAGCACGTGCTTAGTGCATTTTAGTCTGGCATTTCCAGTCTTTGAGACTCAAACATGGAAAAAAAACCCAAATGATGCCTCGTTTATGTGACTGGCAGCTCTGATTTTCATTAACACTTTTCCTGTGACACTTGCCAATAAATCCTGGAATTACTTGCATTCCTTTAAAAAAGGAGGGAGGCAACAGCTGTGAGGATGCAGACCAGAAATATGACTTGGTGTGTAATAAAGAGCATGAAATCCGGTTGAATCCTTAATTTAACATCTTAATTTTTATGTATAAAGTGCATGATTAATAATAATTTCCCAGAGTGATGCTTATATATATCAAGAAATTCAGTATGCCTATAAGTAATTGCACATTTTTGTGCAATCCTGTTCAATATTCAATGTAAAAGTTGCTCATATGTGGAAATGACTTTAGGATCAAGGTCAGGGTTTTTATGGCGTGATTTGAGATTCCTCAGGATAAAAAACGCCATCTAAATGTAAAGATACTGTTTGTTAGGCATTAGTGCTTTACAGACAGTAAATTTAATGGGCCTGATTTTCATTTACCTTTACAGTCAGATGAGGGATCTATTTTGGAAAAGTCACCACTGTGGGGGAAAGAAAAACAATAGGCAGGAAATTGCTAATGTTAATGTGATGTAAAGTCAAGCAACCATTTCCAATCTCGTTTAAACTTTGATTCAGGCAGGGCCTGGAACCTGCGCTTCATTTTAATCATGTCAGCAGTCCCAGCACTGGGGAGACCACTTCAAATTAGGATTTTTTTCTGCCTGCACAGAGGCCTCAGTCAACAGACTCCAAAATACATTAGCATTTCTCATCCCAACTGCCTGTTCTCTTAATGGATGGATGGTCTTCTCCCAAAACACGGGCATGGAATGGATGTTTAATGGAGCAGAAAAACTTCCCTCTTGGGTTGAGATGGGGAGGGGAGGGCTCATCCCTGGAAAGAAAGAGGGAATCTCGACAAAAATTCCTGGTGAGGAGCTCTGAGGAATGCCAGGGTGCTCATAGAGGTGCCCACATTCCTTCCTCAAATGGGATAAACATCCAAAATAAGAGGGAAGGATTTTTTTCCAGAGGTTTCTCTGCCTTCTCCCACCCCCAGAGGATGTGTCTTGTCCTCCACAGAATCCCAGAACCAGCCAAGCTGGAGGGGACCCACAAGGACCATCCTCTGTGTCAGCAATAAATAATTTTATCAAAGAATTCCCCCCAACAGGGCAGAGCCAGAGGCTCCCCCAGAGCCTCCCTCTCAATGGTGCTATTCAAATTATCTGTATTATTGGTCATTTTAAGGATTAATCTTGCCAGAGAGCTGCTTGGAGTGTCTGCTGAAAAAAAACACAATGTCCCCTTGTGCCTTGGATTTAAAAATAAAGTGCCCATTCTGAATTTCAGAGCATGTATTTATAAATAAGACACGCTCACAGTCCATATTTTGCACTTTCAGTTTTGAAGTGCTGTGTGATCTCGGATTTGATGGGCTTTGGGTTTTTTCCCAAACACAAAGATCAGAAAGAGCCATTTAATGCTGCTTCCAAAGTAATGATGTGCAACTTTGTGTTCTGCACGAGTAGAGATATTTTTATATATTGTGAATATCTGTTTATCCTTCAAGCTTTAAAGGGCTGCTCACAACAGGAAATATTTACACAATCCTTCAGGCATCTGCACTCTTTTGAAGAAATCATTAAAATAAAATTTGCTTCTGACACTCAGGGACTTTTAAGAACTGTTGTGTGTTTTGGGGGCTCTTGGAAACTTCTTTTCCCCCTTAAAATTGGCAGGATTTAGTTAGCTTATATATATGTATACATTTGTATATTTATGTATTTTCTTAATAGAAGGTAGAGATTGTATGTGATTATAGCTAAAAGAGAGGACTGAAAAATATTATAAACATCTTCCTGCATGATCCAGGACACTTCTGTAGATGTTAGGATTGGAAAGGATCATCACAATTTTCTCTTTCTTAGAAATATCCCTGGATCTTGAGCAGGATCCAGACCATGGGATGCCACCCCTGTGACTTCCCTGAGTTTAACTTCATGGGTTTGGGAATAATTCCACTTTAGAGCCCTGAAGTTACTGTAAACTTATCATATTAATCATATCTTATTGATCATTATTTATCATAAAAGTTGGTTTATTGCTTGGTTGATCTCACAGTTGGATACAGAATCCTTTGGTCTGACAGACAAGGAGCTTTCCTGGGGTGATTCTTTCTCCCAGGCCATTCCCAGCAGGGAAATGAGGACCCTGAACCACTCTGGGAATTCCCAGTGATTATTCCCAGTCTTGGATCTGCTGCAGGTTTGTGATCCCAGCTTTTTTTTTTATTTGTCAAGAACTTTAGAAATGTGAAAACTGCAGTTGAAGAAAACATATTTACAGTAATTTCACAATTATAAGCCACACCATTTTGACTAAAATTTTGGTCCGAACCCAAAGTGCGGCTTATAATCAGGTGTGGCTTATATATGGACAAAGAATGAAAAGTTGCTGTTTTAGTTTGGAGGACAGGTGTCTGCTGAGAAAGGCAGGAGCTTCTCTTTGAAATGGAGAATGTAAACCCCCTCCCTCCAAATTACTATAATTTTGAAATCAAGGGGCTCTCAGGCAAAGATATGGGAATTAGGAATAACAGTTCTTTACTAGGGAAATTAAAATAGAAATACAGCACTACAAAGAACAAACCCCAAACCCTGACACAGTCAGAGTACAGCCTGACACCCGTCAGGCAGGGTGTTGGCAGCAGTCCCATCCCATGGTGGCTGCATCCTCCTGCAGTGACAGATGTGGCTCAGCTGGAGCAGTGCTCCTGTACAAGGTGCAGTTTCCCTCCGGAGCTCCAGTGGGGATGTGGAGAAATCCGGTTTTCCTCTGGAGTCCAGTGGAGAAAGGGGCTCCCTTAGTGTCCCAAAACCTCTGTTTTTATCTTGGTCAGAAATGTTGGGCTCTTCCCCCTGGCTGGAGCAGCTCCCAATGGGATGCAGTAATTTTATCAGTGCCACAGTGGGACTCAATGGCCATGAGCAGAAAATGACTGGCTGGAGGAAGGATGGGTTGTGAAAAGATAAAGAACAATGTCCTGCCTGGTTTCAATGGATGGCCCATTAGCAGAATATCTCCCAGGGAGATCAGGATCACTGCCCCACCCTCAACAGATGGTGATAGAACAGATACCTTTTATCACACTCTGTATTGTAACCCAAGACAGTTGCTGACACCCGGAGATGTGCCTTATAATCGTGAAATTACTGTAATTGGAATTTGATGAGGTACAAAACACTCCATGAATGAATGCAGGAATACTTTAGAACTGTTATTTTCCAGGCTTCCATAGACAATCCACAGTTTGGAATATCTGGATAGAAGCAGTTGAAGTGTTTCTTTGGGAGGTTTTTGATGTAGGAGTTTGGTCCAGTGTCCTCACCAGCAGTGCACAAATTCCTACCTTTGTCAGCTCCCAATATCCGTGAAAACAGAATTTTAAAAGCTCCCCCAGTTTAAATTCCAAAATAAATCTTTATCTTCATTCAATAATTTACTTATTTTGATCTCTGTATGAATGTGACTCACAAGGGCCTTGAGCAACCACACCAAAAAATTGCTGCTGATAAATATTCAGCTGACCATGGCATGGCCCACGTGGCTTGGCAATCATTCACCCCCCCAGCCCAGCTTCACAGCCAACACAGAATTTTCCAGGACAACTTCAAAATAATTTACCAGCAAAGAGCGTGAGGATTGAGATTTCGTGGAACACAATTAGGGATGTGAAAATATTCCGTGATAAAAATATTGTAAGGATTTTTTTTTTCTTATTCCATCTCAATTCTCTTTGGAAGTTTTCCAGTTTCCATCTGATCCAAAAGGTTGGATTTTAAGGGATTCTCGACAAAAATAGCAGGAATAAATGTACTTGGGGAGAACAAACACCTTGACAGAAAAGGGAATTTCTCTTTGGAGGGGAACATTTCCCAGGGAATGTGTGGGATGAACAATTACCCTGCAAGAATTGCTGGGAAAACCTGGGAAGCACAAGTGGATCTGTTCTGACAGTGATGGCTTGGACAGAATGGTTTTTTGGATGGTTTGTGAACTAAAAACACTCTGAGATTCTGTGCCCACGACCTTGAGTGCTCAGACCAAAGAGATCCCAAAGAGATGCCCCATCCCTGGAATTATTTATGGTCAACTTGAAGGGAACTCTGAGTACCTGGTGGAGTTGAAGTTGTCCCTGCCACTGTCCCTGTCCCTTCCAACCCCAGCCATGTCTCTGTGTCACTCAGAATCATCCTTGCAAGCCACTCAAGGAATTTAATAAGAAGTTTTATTTCTCTGTCTCTTCTTCTTGCATTGATGGGGTAGGAGATAAACACAAACTCCTCTGTCTGCTTACAGCACCCAAGCAGACAGAAGTGATGCTGGAAATAGCCTGATGGGTTGATTTTTTCCCCCCCTGCATCCCATAAAAAGTGGTAATTGACATTTTAATGCATGACATGTCGCATTCCTTCATAACGCTGCCGTAATTGAATCCACGTGAAACCGGAGTGCTCGGGGTGACCCCGGAGTGTGCCACACACCTGGAAGCAGTGAAGTTCAATTAATATGTCATTGCTACTAATAACAGCTACTACTGAGAACCTCCAGCCAGTGGCTGCTGCAGGGGAAGCAGTAATCCTTGGGTTTAGACAGATAATGTACAGTAAACACCAAGGACCCATTGTTTACATGCAGCGCTGCTTTGGATCAGCACTTAAAATCTTGCTCTCTCAGTAATTTTTTTTTTTTTTTCCCACTGAATTCCACCATTTAATTCACCCCTGTGCTGCATTTGTGCAGCTCGGTGTGCAGAAATTTGCAGCTCCTAAAATAAAATCAGCTGAGGGCCATTAGTGGACTGAATCAAACAGCGCCGAGACAAAGGTTCGTGCAATAAAAAGGGGGCATAAATCACACAGTTACACTGAGAGAAGAAAAAAACTGTGATAAAATGGCCTTAAGGATTTGATTTAATCTGTCAAAACCCAGGAAATTTAGAGTGGAGAGTTGAGAGCCCTTCCTTTACTTGGCTTGTTGTTAAAATGAAGTTATCCAAAGTCCTACGTCAAAGAAATGGATGTGTACACACAAGGAGCCTGAATATTCCCTTCATTAATTTACTGCTGAAATTCTCCTTTTTGTTATTTCAGCATCAGGTCTGATTTCACTCAGTTGTGGCTCTGGAGACAACCTGTGTGTCCCAGGTGCTGAACCTGAGAAATTATTAAACCACTTCTCCAGAAGTTCATAGGGAATCCAAATGGATGGAGCTCTGAGCAAGCTGGTGGAAGGTGGAGTTGGACAACTTTTAAGGTTGCACTCCAACCCAAAGCATTCTAGGATTGCTCCTGAATCCACAACATCCCAGTCCTGGCTGGGATTACAGAGCAGGAGATGGATTTCAAATATTAAACCAGGAGAAGCCTCCATGGGGTGAAAGCACTGGTGATTCACGAGGAGTTTGGCCTCTTCACAGAACCCCTGTTTGCAGCACCAGACCTCAGAGTTTTTATTGGTGTTGAAGCAAATCTCAGGGGAGTTGTTGTTTCTGGCTGAGGAACCTCCAGAGATATCCCAATTTTATTGAAAATGGGGTTGGATTTGTGCAGAGCTCCCCTCCTCCTCCAGCACCTCTCATCACCACATCGATTTTGTTCCTCCAGCCACGCTGGGCTCTCAGCTCAGATTTGCCTGAGATTTATCTGTCAGCTTTATCTCCTCCTAAATTCAGTGCAGCTCTCCAGCTGATCCTCTCAGGAATTCATGATAAATAATATTCCTTGTGTTTTTCATGCTCCCATTTCCCCTGGCTTTGCTTTTTGTAAATCTCAGTTCTGAGCCTGTTCCACCGACCTGAAATCCCACATTTATGGGTTTAGAGCCCAAATTTCCCCAGTGATGGTGGGCAAAGCATTGGGAAAGCAGCTGGGAGAATATTTGTCTCATATTAATTATACAATTTTAGTTAATTGTGACATCCTCTCTGTTTTTTTTTTTTTTTAACTCTCAGGTCCGTGCTGCATTTTTTGAGGGTCAGAGTTATCTGTGGAATCAATCCCACTGTATTTGCACTGCCCAACACTCCCAATCTATTCAGGGTAAACATTTCTCTGCCAATCCCCACTGCAGGAAGCTTTCCCAAGATATGCTAATGGCACCTCTCCAGCGCTGGAAAAACCCCACAGCAGAAAAAGCTGGGGGGAAAAAAGAGAAATATAGAGAAGGTTCTGGGTTCAGAAGGGAGGAAAGAGGAGAAAAGCACATTCAGAATTTGTCTTATTTGAATCAAATAATTTCTGAAGCCACTGAAGTGACAAATGGGCCAGTTTGTGTTGGTGCAGGGAATCTACTGATTTGTTCCCTCAGAAAATGGATGTACTGGGAGACTTCAAGCCAAGGATCTTATTTAGCTGAGCTTGGTTTTATGGAGAAATCAGTATGAGAATTCCAGGAATTTTTGGAAATTCCCAATAAGTAGTACAAGAAAACAGAGGAATATTTCCACAGATTTGTCTATAGCAACATGAAATTTTCTTTTGTTTGCTTGTTTATTTTGGGATTTTTTGGGCTTTGTTTGTTTTGTTTTAGGTTTTTTTTAATAGATACATAAATATTAAAAATATTACTTCGAAGACATAAAACCAGGTTTTTCTACTTCCCTGCAACACAACAGCATTTCCAAATTTATAAATTGCTCTGGGATTTGGCTCTTCCAAGGAGAATATATAAAATAACTGAGCAGTAGGAAGTTACAGGGAGATTTTAAAGGGGTTCTTTAGAGCCTTTTTCCTACCTCAGACAAAAACATTTTCCTCATCCTGACATTGCGTGGCTGCTGGAATTTTTTTTCATTTTTGATGGGTTTAAGTTTTTAGTTGTTTTGGAGTTTTTTTTTTTCTTTCTTTGTTTAGATTTGGGATTTCATGAGAAAAAGCAAAAACAAAGCAGAGTTCTAGCTCTAAGTCTGGAGCAGAACACCATTTCCCTAATTTCCCTGTGAGTGATCCTGAATTGATGAACTGAGGGGAAAGTTCAGTTGTCTTTGTGGGGTTTCAGACTTTAATCTCCATCTTTTCCACAAAAAAAAAAAAAAAAAAAAAAAAAAAAAAAAAAAAAAAAAGTGAAGAGAGGTGCTCACACTGGAGCAGGTTTGATGGGAGGACCTGTGACCCTACAGGAGCCCAGGCTGGAGCAGATCCTGCAGGAATGACCCCATGGATAAAAGGATCAGTTCCTGAAGGAATTACCCCATGGGAAAAGGGATCAGTTCCTGCAGGAATGATCCCATGGAAAAGGGATCAATTCCACAGGAATGACCCCATTAAAGCAGGATCAGTTCCTGAAGGAATGACCCCATAGAAAAGGATCCACCCGGAGGAGTTCCTACAGGACTGACCCCATGGAAAAAGGGATCCACACTGGAGCAGTTCCTGAAGGACTGACCCCATGGAAAGGACCCACACTGGAGGAGTTCCTACAGGACTGACTCCATGAAAAGAGATCAATTCCTGCAGGACTGACCCCATTAAAACAAGATCAGTTCCTACAGGACTGACTCCATGGATAAAGGGATAAATTCCTACAGGACTGACCCCAATGGATAAAGGGACCCATTCTGGGGCAGTTCCTGAAGGACTGACCCCATGGGAAAAGGGATCTACACTGGAGGAGTTCCTGAAGGAATCACCCCATGGAAAAGGGATCAGTTCCTGAAGGACTGACCCCAATGGATAAAGGGACCCACTGCTGGAGCAGTTCCTGCAGGACTGACCCCATTAAAGCAGGATCAGTTCCTGAAGGAATGACCCCATGGATAAAGGGATCAATTCCTACAGGACTGACCCCATTAAAACAAAATCAGTTCCTGCAGGACTGACCCCACTGAAGCAGGATCAGTTCATGCAGGACTGACCCCATGGATTAAAGGATCAGTTCCTGCAGGAATGACCCCATGGAAAAAGGGACACACTCTGGAACAGTTCCTGATGGAGCCCCCCTTGAGCCACAATCAAGAGCATTTTGAACCCAGGAAGAAGAGAGGGCTGGGGGAAAGGTCTTTTTTAAGACCCACTTCTTATTTCTCATTATCCTACTCTGCTTTGGTTGGAAATCCACTAATTTTTCCTCAAGTCAAGCCTGCTTTGCCTGTAACAGCAATTCCTGAGCATTCCTTATCTCAACTCAGGAGCCTTTCATGACGTTTTGTGTCCCCTGTCCAGCTGAGGAGGAGGTGGCAGAGTGGCTTTGGTGTGTCCAGCCCCAGGCAGGGCTCACCCACACGAGGGGTTGTGGTTGAACCCCTTGGGGCAGAGGAGGGAGCTGAGCCTGGATGTTCATCATCTGATTTTGTGTATTAAACAAGGACACTTTCAGCTGTTGGAAGTGGAGAGGGAGAAGCTCTCAGTGCATTTGCACTGTGTGTTCCTCCTCAATTCCTTGCTGCTGGTGGGTTTTGAGGTACAAATTTCAGGATCAGTGTCCAAAGGCCAAACAGATTTTAGAGGGCAGCATCTTCTGGGTGTCTTCCCAACAGAGACAGAGACTGAAATTGGGTCATTGTTTAGTTAAGATTGAACCTATCCCAAACTCCCATCATAAAACATGGAAACCTTGGTGATAGGAACCCTGACTAAAGAAAGAAGGCAAGAAAAGCTGGAAACAACAATGAGGAAAAGCAGCAAGTTCCTTTATGGGTGAATTTTCACTTTTCATGCCCATGCTGGACCTTCCCAATCACCCTGATGGCACCAGAAAGGAAATTTTCCCTTTTCCTTTCCCTTTCCCCTTTTCCCAGTGTTTCTCCTGCCTTGTTGAGGCTGCACTGTGGGAATTCCATGCTGGTTTAAGCTCCTGCCTCAGAGATTTGGCTGATCCAGGTCCATTTGCAGGGCTGAGGTCTTGAGTTCCCAAAAGTGACCTTGACCAGAACTTTTGTTTCCCTTCTCCATCCCCTCCGTGCCCCTCGTGTTCCAGTCCCTTGTGAAAAGCTCATTCTTTACTTAAATTTCTCTGCCTGTCCATGGTAAAAAAAACCTATTTAGAAATCAAAAGTGCAGTTGTTAATGACAGCACATTCATTTGCTCATGACTGTGCTCAGAACAGAGTAAAACATCACATAATTAGGCATAAATATCATTATGCATAAATAACATTTTCCATCCATCATTCCTAAATCATGACTAAAGTATTTATAAACTTCACCATCAAGTTTTACCAAAGTCCTTCTGACAGTCATTATATAATGTATTGAATGCCAAGCAGCATAAAATACCACCAAAAAAAAAAAAAAAGAGGGAGAAATGTTTTTGAATCAGAATTCCTCTATTCCTCCCAGATCCATTATTCATCTCCACTAGATTAGTCACACTGTTCATATAAGCCAAGGACCACTGAGAAAACAAATCTCTGAGCAGAAGTTTGAAAACGTAAATAAAAATATTCACATTGACTTTTTATAATGTTCAAAGGATTTCAGACAGATAGAGTAAAAATGATCCAGTGTGTGCTTTTCCCACTAGGTTTTTTTTCCAGTTTCTCCAGCCAAGAAGCTTCCTCTCCCTGATTGATACACTCCCTCTCCTATTCCCAGCTTTTGCCTTTTAAACTATCTCCCATACTTAAAAGAAATTTGGTTTGCAGCTTATATTAGCAGCAGCAAATATTTGGTCACGAAACTTTGGGTGTCATAATTAATACCAATTATAGGAGCTGTATGAAAATACTTTTGGAAAATTCATCGAATTCCAACTCCGGTTGTGTGGGGCGGGGAAAATTAAAGTTGACCTTAACAAAACAACTTTATTCTCCTTAGAAAACTGAAATTGTAAACCTGACCCGAACATGAGCACTGAGAGTTTTTAACTTGGGCATATTTTTTGCGAATATCATCCATTTGGATCAGTCCATCAACTCTGACAGCTCCTGCAGAGCTGCACGCCTGTGTTATCACTGCACACTGCACACAGCGTGCACCCCCTTCTGCAGCACAATAAAACCCCCAAATTTACAAGCTTGAAGGGCCAAAAAAAACCCCCACGACCCTTATTTCATTTTTAAACAGCAGTATTTTTTCTGGATAGGAGCTTTTGACAAACCCTCCAAACGCTGTCTGAGTAACAAGAAGGAGCGTTGAGATTTCCTTCCCTCCACCCCTGATTAGAAATGGGATCCATGCCCCAGCTGGATATTTCCAGTTCA
This sequence comes from Catharus ustulatus, assembly GCF_009819885.2. Classification (NCBI taxonomy): domain Eukaryota; kingdom Metazoa; phylum Chordata; class Aves; order Passeriformes; family Turdidae; genus Catharus; species Catharus ustulatus. Next base: position 122,513,777 of record NC_046222.1, on the reverse strand, counting down.
TGCCCAGTAGAAATAATTTTCTGTCCTATTGCCAAACGTGTCCCATGTGGCCAGCAAAGGTTGGACAATAGCAGCAATACAGCTTCCAGAAAGGAGCTGAAAACGATCCCCTGCAACCGGAGGCCTCGATTCTGCATAGTTTCATAATTCCAGCACCGAGATTCCACTTCCTTTTTTCCCCTTTCAAGTCTTCTGCTCAAATTCATCACGTTGCCAATGTTTTGTGGCTCCCACCTTGTCTGAAGGGACATGCCCGAGTGGCACCCTAGAAGGCTGATCCCAAAATCTTCCACTTCACCAGTAATCCTCAGGCACACCAGTAACCCCATTGAATATCAATATGGGACGGCTGTGCCGGGGCAAGTCAAACAAATCCTGAGGAATCTGTTTTATTAGCATTTATAGGATTTGCGTGTGTGAGCGGCTGTGTGTGTACAGCCACGCTTGGGAGCAGTAGTTACAGGGAAAAAAAAATCCGGGGGATTCCTCCGGGGACGATCAGCACTGCTGCTCCCGGAGCTGGGAGCGGTGCTGATGGTGCAGACTGGAAATGTTCAAATATCTGACGCTATTTTCTTTCCTGTGGAACTCGGTGGTATTTCTCACAGTTAATACTTCAGCTAAGCACATCAGACTAAAGTTAAGCCCCGCTCTGTGCTCGGCTCCGCAGCCCCGATTTCCTCCCCAAGCTCCACAGAGGGGAAAAAAAAAAAAGCAGGAAAACTCCAACAACGCCAAAATCGCGGCGCTGCGAAGTTTTTTGGGGTTTTTTTTTGTGGCAAGAGTGGCACTTTCATGGACACGGGGGGATGGCAAACCCCGTCCTGCTGTCTGTCCCTGTAAACCTCGGCCCTGGGAATTCCTTTGGACGGGAAGGGAGCGGTGCCGGGGTCCCGGCTGTGTCAGCCCCACGCCTGAAAAATGAGGAATTGTTCCCAAAAAAAAAAGGTGTTGGACCCTCCTCACCTTGGAGCCTCGGGTTTGTCCCCACGGCCACCCAGACACCCGCAAGGGAGCAAAAAGGAGTTTATTTGGGTGTGGATGGGGTTTATTCTCACCTCTCGTTTTCCTCTCTGTTTTCCGTCTCCAGTTGAAAACCCTGAGAAGAAATTAAAAATAAAAATAAAAATTAAAAAAAAAAAAAAAGGAAAACGTTGGAAATGTTCCTCTACCACACAGCTCACCTGGGGAGGAAACTGGAAATTCTCTCCCTCTGTGTCCCAGCCCGGGAAGGGTTTTCCCCTCCAAGCAAAGGGAAAATGTTAAATAACAGTGGGATTTGTGCGTGCGCGATGTAGGATTCCACAACAAGGTATCCGTGAAAACACGATCTGGAGATTTAAATAATAAATTGTTTTACTTATTCCCCTAATTTCTTTTCGTCCGACGAAGAGTTTCTTATGGAAAGTGTCGCAGGCAAATCAGGGACTCATCGCGAATCCACCTCGACAGATTTGGGCCACCCTTGAGCACCGTGGTTTTTCTTTTTTCCGTCGGGATTCTGTTGAAAACATTGGCAAACCTCTCCTTTCTCCGAACCACCGCAATTTGTTGGAAACACAACACGCTCCCCTCAGCTTTCCTTTGCCACCCCGTCGTTTGTTTCTATATTTTGTTTGCAGGACACAGAAATGTCCCCTATAAATTCTTTCTCGGGGTTAGCGATCACGAATCGGACCCGTTAGGATCTGCCTTGATCTACAGCTAATTTTCCTCATAAATTAATATATCTATATATAAATTAAGTATTTTTCCCCGATATATATATATAGTCTTTACCTCTGCTCATACGTCCAGTTTCGGCGGCAGGCGGAGGTTGCATTGAATTTTGAGAATTTCCCCGAAAAGCTGAAGTTTCTTTTCGACGGCTGTTTTTGGTTTGTTTTTGTTTTTTCAGTTTTGGGGGATTTTGTTTGGTTTTGTTTGGTTGGGGTTTTTCTTTTCCTAAATTAATTTACGTTTGTTTTCGCCGGCAAAAAGTCCCAGCTGGAACACTCTTCAGTAAAAATAAAAATAAAAGTAAAAACACAGCGGCGGGTTAAATCTGGCATCGCCAATGTGCCCAGGAGCGGTGTCCCTATAGAAAAGGGCACGGGGCTGCTGTTTCACCCCGATTCTGGGGGTAAAAAGGGCAAAACGGGAAGGACAAACGGGGCACATCGCACCTTTAGGTTTTTTCTCAGCTTTCCTTGACCTGCGAGCCGGCCCCAGCCTAAATCCCACCCATTCCCTGTTTGCTTCCCTGCCACAGCCGCTGTCCCCAGGCTCGTCAGCCGAGGGCCGGGTATCTGAGCCAGGCGGGGATGGATTTGGGACCAGAGTTCCTGCGGGATGTCCTGGAACCCTTCGCCCCGCATCTCGGGAGGTGCCGCCGTGTCCCGCACTCGCCACCCCGCGGGCTGCGCTGGCCCGGGCAGGTTAAAGAGCGTGGCCTTTCCCTCGGCATGGCCGGGCCGGGCTCTCGCTGCTCTGATGGGATCATTGCAGAGGGCCGGGAGAGCTAAAGCAAACACACTCGCCCGCCGGCCGGGCCTCTCGCGGGGATTAATATTAAGGAGCGGAGCATTGTGTGTCCCATCCCCCTCTGGCCGGGCTCTGATGCTCTTTCCTTTCTCTCATTCAATCCCCACGCGTGTCCGGGGCGGATCGTGGCTCGGCTGTGTCCCCGTGGGAGCGGGACAGGGACACACCGCGCCTTTGTGTCCCCAAACCAGCTCAAGGGCTCCCGTCGGGTTAAGCCTGGCTCAGTGCTGCCCGGGCTGGGCTTAACTCCCTGAGTCGGGACAAGACGAGGGAGCGAGGCATGGCTTTTGTGACAAGCTCTGCAGAGGTGGCCCCGAGCCACGGAGGGGTCCCGGCACAGCCCGGGCGCTCCGGGATTCGCTCCGTCCTGCTCCGGCAGCTCCGGGGTTAAACCCGGCTCAGCCTTGGCCCGGCGGGGCTGATGAGCAGCGGCTGCCGGCGGAGCTCAACCCCTCCTCCGCCTCTACCGGGGGCTGTGCGTGAATATATTTGTGTTTAGACGTGTAATGTGTGTGTGGCTATATTTGTATTTACGCGTGTAATGTGTGTGTGGCTATATTTGTATTTACACGTGTGATGTGTAAAATGCGTGTTATACACACGGTATAAATATGTGCTGTGTCTACCTGTCCAGGTACGCCTTACCCAGCCCCAAACAACGAGGAAAAGTCTGGGCTGACCCCATGGCGGTGTCGCAGGGTTGGGGAAGGAGCCCCACGCGTGTCACACCCCAACCCCCCCCGTGGCCCCTCCTACGGGTGGGGGGACAAGGGCCCCCTCGGGGTCACCGAGAAGGGCAGCGAGGGGCAAGGGGCTGCTCCGGGAGCGGCTCGGGGTTGCCCCAAGCAGCGGCCCCCGCCCCCGGCTCCCCCCGTGCCCCCGCAGCGCTAATTGCGGCTCCGCGCTGGCTCCGCTGGATTTGGGTCCCTCGGAGGGCGCTGCGCGGGAGGACACGTCACGGATACATTATCCCCTCCCCTCTTCAGGCTCTCCTGGCTTTCTGCAGCCTGTGCTAAAGAATTAACCGAGAGGTCCGCTTCAGAGCTCCTTCTGCCCCTGGGAAAAAAAAAATAAAATAAAAAAGGCGAGGGAAGAAAAGGAAAGGAGAAAAAAAAAAAAAAAAAGCGGAGATATCGGTGCTTTCAGACGAGGAGCGTGGCGGCTGTGATTTCCGAGAGGAGGGGAGTTTTACCTTCGATCCTTGCCGAATTGCGGGAGGTGAATGTAGCAAACCCTCCCCTTGCCTTTGAAAGGCATGTCTCTGCCAAAGAGCTACCGCTCCGCTCTTGAAATACGTGACAAATAAAAAAAAGAAACAAAAAAAAAAATTAAAGAAAGAAAGAGGGAGAGAGAAAGAGAGAAACGATTCCTATCTTTCAAATTCTTTTTCTTTAAAAGGAGGGAAAGAAAAAAATCAAACCAATAAATAAAAGCAACAAAATCAATGCCGCGCCTCTGCCAGCGCTCGGACTTGTTTGGAAAGAGACAACGCTGAAGTGGCACTGGTCCCGAGGAAAACGGATCCTTTAATTTGACTCCGCATGAGAAGCCCGTCGGGAGCCGGGCGCAGCGGCCGCAGCGGCAGGAGCAGCCCCGCAGCCCCCGCAGCCCCCGCAGCCCCCGCGGGGCTCGGCGGCCCCCGCGCCCCGCAGCCCCTCGGGCACGGCCGGAGCAGCAGCAGCAGCGCCCTTGGCCCGCAGGAACCCGCCCGGAGCGAGGAGGGGAAGCAGAGCTGCTGAACTCGGAGCACACTCCAGCCATCAGCCACCGCCTCTGAGTTTGCTTCAGCGGGGAGCTCGTCGTGTCCTCGGCATCCCGGGCTCCGGGACCAGCTCATTTTGCACTTTGTTCAACGAGCAGCGCCGTCGTTCCGTTCCTCTTTTTTTTTTTTTTTTTTTTTTTTTTTCGAGAGAGACAAAATGTCCAAAAATGGTTCAGCCTGCTTAGCCCAATGAGTTCTTGTATGGACGCTCTATTTTCTTTTTTTTTTTTTTCCTTTTTTTTAACTATTATTTTTGGACGGGGAAGGATTGAGTAGAAGAAATCGTTCAGAGAAGGGAACCCAGCGGTTTGCTCCTCGTTGAAGAGAAGATCGAGATCCGATTCCCAGCACGCAGAAGGTTTCCGTGGGTTTTTCAGTGTGGGTTTCGAAGCCCTCGCTGCTGCAGGGTCAGAGCAGAACTGCCTTCTCCGAGCGGCTTTCCTGTCCTGGTTGTAGCTCAGAGATCGCCTCCCCCCTCCTCGCACCATTTCTGTTGGTGTTGTTTTCGTTTGGTTGGCTTAGCTTTATTTTTCCCTCCCCTATTTGTCTTTTTTTTTCCCCCTTCGTTTATTATTATTATTAATTATTTGTTTTGATTTGGGTAAATCCCCTTCCTTAAACGAAAACACTAACTCTGCCGTGGAAATCCATGCCCCCCTGCCATTCGCAAGAATCGGGTCTAATATGCCAGTGACATCCCCGCCTTGCAGCAGTCGCGATGAAGGAAAAATCCAAGAACGCGGCAAAGACTAGACGGGAAAAAGAAAATGGAGAATTCTACGAACTGGCCAAACTCCTTCCCCTGCCCTCGGCCATCACCTCGCAGCTGGACAAGGCGTCCATCATCCGCCTCACCACCAGCTACCTGAAAATGCGAGCAGTCTTCCCCGAAGGTAAAACCAGCGCCGGGGCTCCAGGATCCCGCACGGGAGGGACGGGGGAGAGCGGGGAGGGGGTGCTGGGCTGGGCACGACCCCCTCGGAGGGAGGGGATGCCTGCAGGGGTCTCAGAGCGGGTCTCAGAGAATGGGGATTGAGGGAAAAGCGGGTTGGGAACGAGCCCTGGAAGGGGAGGCAGCGCTGCGCTACCCCAAGCCCGGCGGTGGGAAGCAGAGCTGGGTTCGTGCCCCCTTCCTCCCCCTCCTCCTCCTCCTCCTCCTCCTCGGCTCCCCCTTGGCTCGGGGGGTCCCGATGAGAACGGGCTCGGTTCGGGTGTGCAGCCCCGGGGATCCCTCCCCGCTCTCGGCACGGCGCTTCCCGTCCTCGGAGTGGGGGAAAAATCCGTGTGGCTGTTGTTATTATTGTGTTTGGGTTGGAGTTTTCTGCAGCTGGGGCTAGGCTGGCAGGGAAGGAGAGGCGGCTCCGCAGCGAGGCCCTGCGGCTTCTCCCGGGGCCGGGGAATGAAGGGAACGAGGGTCCGAGCCCAGCCTGGCCGTGACCCCGCTGTGGCTCTTCTTGGGGACACCCAGCAGCGAGGCCCGGCACCAATATCTCCTTCCTGCATGGTTTAGGGGGAAATCAGCCCCCTGGGAGCCTCCCAGTTTGCCCCAGAGCGCTTTTAGGGCCCGGGAGCCGTGGGGAGCAGCCCGGGATGGAGAGCTGGGCAGAGCCTAAAAAAACCCAGCTGCCCCCCTTTGTCATTTGTTTGTGCCTCTCCGGACTGGGAGCAGGGTGAAGGAATTAGCAAATCCCGCACGGGAAGGTCTGCTCTCCGGCGCGGTTTCTAAGGAGCTTTATTAAAAGGCTAAAAAGAAAAACACAACCAAAAATAAAATAGGGGGAGGGCGGAAAAAAAAGAAAAAAAAAACCAAAACAACAAACCCTCCCAACCCGAGCCAAGCTTACCGTCGTGGCCATTTAATTCAGAAATTTCGGGAGCACGGAGCAGCCGTGCTATGGGAAGCCAGGGGCTCCTTTAGTGTGCGCTCGGAGCGAGGGGAGCGAGGCGCTGCTCCGCCGCATTTTCCAGCCATTATTCCCCACCGGGAAATTTCCCGATGAGAAATAGAGCGTCGTGATTTCGAGGGTGGGGTGGGGGGGGGGGATCACTCTCCGGCCGTGCCTGGCGAACATGCCCCCGAACGCCTTTGATTTAGGAGGGAGGGAGAGCGGCACGTTTCGAGATGCTGCTGGATGCGTCCCGGCTTTTCCAGCCCTGCTGATCCTCAAGAGCAACGAGACGAGCCCGAGAGCAGGTTTATACCCACGGCTCGGGTGTGTTTTATGTGTCTGTCTTCCCTAAACAGGCCGGGCGTGCGCTTCCGCACACTCTGCTTATTAAGGGCAACGTTTAAATGCATACAGCGAATTCCTGATCTTTCATCGTCTTAAGTACGGCTGGAAATACATTTAAAACCAAAGCTTTGCATCCAGGGATGACAGGCCGGGGGAATTACCTCCTCCGGTCCCCGAGCCCTGCGTTTAGTGCCTGGGAGGGTGGAGGGGGAAGGGGGGAGCCGGGCAGAGGCGGCTGCGGGCAGAGCCGGCTGCAGAAGGATTATTTTTTTTTTTTTTAGGGGGTGGTTTCTTCACAGTCCCGCATCACCCAAACTTCCCTCTCCCTCGGGATTTGCCCGTGGAAGGAGAGGAGGAGGGTTCCCATCCGTCTGTCCTTCTGTCTCCTCTCCTTATAGTCGGCTACTGGTTCCAGTTGGCTTTACTGGGAAAGGTTTCCCAGCTTGAAACCTGGGCCGGCGAGGGTGGGACCCGAGGGGTGCGGGGCACCCCTGTCCGAGATCCTGGGCCTGAAATAAAGGTGGGCACGTCCCAGGCCCCCGCAGCACCCCGGGCTGCCCCAGCCGTCACCCTGAAAGAGGTGGCAGGGTGGGGGGGACAGGTCTGACGCGGGCTAGGCCCGGACTAACTGCGGCCAGCACGGGCAGGAACTGTTCAGCTGCAGACCTGGCTCCCAGCTCTGTCTAGACTGGAGGGAAAGAGAGGCACAGAGGCAGGGCTGTGTTTTTAAAACCCTCGCTCCTCAGCGAGCTCACACGTAGGTTTGGAAAAGCTGGAGACCCTCAGCGAGGTGATTGATCCCGACAGGGCTTGTCAGGGCTCGGGACAGGTCTCTCAGCCCGACCGGGCTTTTCCCGAAGATGGACCCAACCCGCTCAGACTCCAAGAAATGAGAAAGAAAAGGGATTTCCACCCCAGCTCCTCTCGCCCTCGCAGCGCAAACCCTGCGAGGGACAAGTGTTCCGAAATCCCTGTGCCCTGCGGTATCGCTGCGACCTTGAGATTCAGGAGTTAAAGTCCGGACACGGCAGCTCCAGCCTCCCCCGCGCTCCCGCTCTCTAACACCGTCTTCTCTCGTGTTTTCGGGTTTTTTTTTTTTTTTCTGTTGTTGTTGCCACGGCTTTTTACTGTAGAGCAAAAATATACCACGAGTCGTCTTCTGCCTCCGCTGTCAGTATTTTTTTGGGTTTTTTAAAATTTTTATTTTGGAAAGGAGCTAATGAAAGAAAGAGAGGCGAGAATGAATCGCGTCGGAAAAGCGCGATTCTCTGCCCCCCGGTTATGTCAGACTGGTGAAATCGTCACCCTCTCCCTCCCCCATCCCCGACCCTGTGTCCAAAACCGATTATAAAATTGTGTATTTATGGTTGTTTAAACTGGATGGGAGCGAGCTAATTATTAATATGTGACCCAAAATATAATGTGCGCAGTACAAAATAATCAGAATAAAGTGACGGAGCGGTAGATCTCAGAGCTTCCTTATTCCGGGAGGCAGACAATAGAAATTACTAGGAATATTCACAGTCTTCGGTCCCCATTTAAACCTGGCCGCGAATGTATATTTTAAGAAATCAAGGCGAATCGCAGCTATTTCATCTGATTGTCACACGCGCTCGGAAAAGGTTCGTTAATGAATTAAACAAATAAATACAGCTCGAGGTGTGGGTAATCCGTTTTGGAAAGCCAGCCCCTATTGTACTAACCACTAATAGTGACATTAAAGGTCTTACTAAAACAAAAGTTCCTTTTTTTAGGGTTTTCCTGGGGCCGTTCCCAGGCGGCGGGAGCCGGAGCGGGGTCGGGGCGGGGACGAGCGGCGGGGTCGCTCCGGCCGGAGGGGAGGGAGGGAGGGAAGGAGGGAGAGAGGAAGGGCGGGGGTCACTGCCGTGGGTCTGCCCGTGACCTCCCTGGCTGTAGGACGCTCGCTTTGGGGCCGCTTAACACGATCTGGTGGGTTGGGCTCGGCGGGGAGAGCCGGGTTTGTGCGGCTGTCCTTGGCGGCAGGTTTGTTAGATTTTTTTTTCCCCACTTTTTTTTTTTTTTTCTGTGAGTTCACTATTTTTAAAGATGTTTAGATTTTAATTTTTTTATAAAATGAAAATCTTGATCTTCACTCCCGTCCTCTCCACCGCTCCCGACGCTGAGCCCGCAGAGAGGAGCGCACATCCCTGCCCAGCCCTGCTCCTTCCCAAATCCCCCCTGACCAGGGGGTTTTTCCCCCTCTCAGAGTTCCCCTGGCCGGGCCCGGGTGTTCCCCGCTGGCTCCGGACCCATCGATCCCTCGGGGGCTCTCCCGACCGAGGGAGGCACAACCGCGCTGGGGAAAACCCAAAACCCGAGATTGGCGGCGAGCCCCCCGGGTTTGTCCTTGTCCCCATGTTCCTTGTGAAGGGTGGGGGGAACAGCCCAGCAGACACAAAGGAAACACTCCCAAATTACAGGGCAACCCGATACTGAACGTAATACATGGATAAATAATTCTAGCAGAAGCCCGAACTGAAAAGCTACCGGGCTTTCAAATGTGTGTGCGGACGAACTTCTGTATGCCGAGAGGAAAGGTGGGAGCTGTTCCCGAATATTTCCAGATCTTATTACAGTTTCACGCACCCCGCTTCCCCCCTGGAAACTGGGAAATGTATAAACGGTACAAAGTGAGTGCTGAGGTACTTCGGAAAACAGCCGGAGGTGTCCAAAGACGGAGAGGGATTTTGTCCGTGTTTGCCGTAGGAAGCGGGACGCGTTTGTACGAAAATATCAAATTTTTCAACGGCAAAAGCAGCACGAATTTTGGGGTGTTTGTAAAAAGCCCCCTCTGACTCCGGAGCTGTCGGAGCCGGAGCTGCCTCCCGGTGCCCGGAGGGGTCCGGCGGGCACGGGTTTGCAGTGCCGGGCATCCCGGGCCCGGCGGGGACAGACACAGGTCCAAACACCAGGAAAAGCAGGAGAAAGGCTCATCTCGCCCGTGTTTGCGGCGGCAGGGTGCCAGAAAAGCGAAGGTTGAGCCTGGGACTGGCGATCACCGTCCCGCGGGCGGCCCTGGGCCGTGCCCGAGCCCAGCCCCGGCTTTCCGGGCTTCCCTCTGCCCCAATCCCCCCAAATCGCTGGATCTGGGTGATCCCTGACCCTCCAGCACGGAAAAAGAGCCTCGCTCAGAGTCAGGCCACCCCCAGCATTTGCGGGGAGGATGCTCCAGCTAGCAGGGAATTGGCTCTCGGGACCAGGGAATTCCTGCTACCAGGAGAAATCTGAAAATGTTCCCTTCAAAGCTCGGATGGGACACCCGGCAGCATCCCCAGCCTGGGATCGTTCCCAGCCCTGCAAACTCCCATCCCGAAGGAGCGGGATCGGCAGCGATTTTGGCCTCGCTCCAGGCCACCGAGCGAATTTGTGCTTTATTTTCTGGCCGGGCAGGAGCAGCCCGGCCGAGCCTATAGCATCCATACGTTCACAGGAACGCGCGTTTGCAAATCTCTCCGGAGGAGAAGTTAATGGGCGTTAGTCCTTTATTCCAATGTAAGGTTTTATTCGTTTCGTTTTCACCTTTAAAGCGATCTGCTGGCGGATTAAATGATAAAATCACCGGCTTTAAAATAAGCTCAGACGAATGCCAGGCTGATCCACCGAACGTGTTTACGTTTGATGCGCGCTCGCCATCGCGACTCTAATTTAAAACTCCTAAAAGAGCAAGCGACTTTTTTTATTATTATTATTATTCCGGGCTAGGAAAGAATCTCAAAATTCGTGTAGATTTTGGGATGCAGTGAAAGGACAGGACGGAGCGAATTGTCTCGCACGGGCGGGGCAGAGACGCGGCTCGTTCTTGGAGAGTTTCGTGAGAGCCCAAGGAATAAATCTGCCTCGTCTTTCGGAATGGAAGAGCTCAGGGCGGTTTTACACCGCCGTGTGCGACTCTCTTTGTAGGTTTGCAGTCTCGTATTTCGAAATTTGTAATTAGTGAATCGAAATAAGGGCAAACCCGGCGGCACAGGGACGGACTCTGGAGTTCGCATTTGTTGCCGCCTCGGGAAAGAAACTGCAGGATGACTCCGCGCTTCCCAAACTTTTTCTCCCCAGAAACGGAAAAGTAGAAATTTCAGTATAAATGACATTTTTTGCCGAGTCTCTGGAAGCTTAAGAGCCTTTTCCAAACGGTGAATTGAGAAACGGCGGAGAAAAAAGCGAATTTTCGTTTGGCTCTTCCGAGCAAATTTCCAGGGCTTCTTTCAGGGTAGGGAAGGTGTCATTCCCTTTCCCGCTGTGAATTCTGGAATTTGGAGAGACGGACACTGGGTGGGGATGCAAACCCTTCTTTTTGGGTGCTGTTACTGCCTTGGGAAGAGGAGTCCGGTGTCGCCTGCCTGGCAGGGGAAAATCCTCAGCGCTTTCCCGGAGGGAGCGGGACACGGAGCCAAGCTCCGGGAAGGGAATCAAAACTCGGGGGTCACCTCCCCTCCCTCCAGTGGGAGATCGGCCCATCCCAAGGGATGCCCCAAGAGCGGAGAGAAACCCCCCCCACATCATTCCCAGACCGGGTTTTAGTGGTGAAAGCACTAACGGATCCATGAAGGCGTCAGGAGGGGCATTGGGAATCACACTGAGCTGGAGCTCAGGGTAGGAATTTCTGCCAGTTTTCCCTCCCGTTCCGGGAGAAAAGGAGATTTCTTTGGAAGCACCTGGGCAGGAGAGGGCACCGGGGGAAAACGCGGGGCTGGATTTCATAGTGGGCATGATTGTGGAATTCCAGGCTGGCATCCAGGGCCGGCTCCGAGGCCTCCCCGCAGCCCAGGGCTGTCTTTTCTCTCCAAAAATGAGGCACCAAGAGGATGCGGATCCTTCCCTTCCCCTCCATCCCCTGCGGGCAGTGTCCCCTCTGTCCCTCGGTGCCACCCGGCTCTGCGCTGGCACGGGGCGGTCTCGGTGCCCTAGGAACTGCTGAAAGGGAAAAACAAACAAACAAACAAACAAAAAAAACCAAATCCGCGCACAATCCCCAACCCAGCCCCAAATCGGCTCCGTCTGAAACTTTCCACTGTCCCCGAGGCGGGGTCGGGCTTTAGGGTCGGGTTATAGGGTCGGGTTATAGGGTCGGGATATAGGGTCGGGCTATAGGGTCGGGCTTTAGGGTCGGGTTATAGGGTCGGGATATAGGGTTGGGCTATAGGGTCGGGCTATAGGAGGGTGAAGTTGTGTCCATGCCGTCCGTGTGCAGGTGAAATCGGGGCAGATTATCTCCAATAGAGCTGCGGATCTGTTTAATCTCCTCATCATCCTCCTTGGGCACCTCGGGGGACAGGGACAGGGACAGGGACAGGGCAGGGACAGGGGCTCGGTGCAAGCACGGGACCCACCCGCGTCCCTGGGGGCTCTCCGGGGAGGGGAAAGCGCATCCACAGGGATGCTCCGGTCCGGAAAATGAACAATTCCCTCCCAAAGGCTGTGTGGAGAAGGGACTCAGCCTTTCCCAGCTCCGGGAGAAAAGGGAGCACGGGCAGGGCAGGGGGCACAGCACGGGCTGCGCTTCCTGCCCTAACCCAATCCCGCTTTGTTTTGCAGGTCTGGGCGACGCCTGGGGACAGCCGAGCAGGGTCGGGCCCTTGGATAACGTGGCCATGGAGCTCGGATCCCACTTGCTCCAGGTAGGGCACGCCTTCCTCCTCCCGCATGGAAAACCCTCCTTCTCCTCTTCTTCTTCTTCTTCCTCTTCTTCTTCTTCTTCTTCCTCCTCCTCTTTTTCTTCTTCTTCTTCCTCTTCATCTTTTTCTTCTTCTTCTTCTTCTTCTGCTTCTTCTTCTTCTTCTCCTTCTTCTTCTTCTTCTTCTTCTTCTTCTTCTTCTTCTTCTTCTTCTTCTTCTTCCTCCTCCTCCTCCTCTTCTTCTTCTTCCTCCTCTTCCTCCTCCTCCTCTTCTTCATCTTCTTCTTCCTCCTCCTCCTCCTCCCCCCGCACCACGACAGGAGCTTGGCTGAAACCTTCATCTCATTTCCTCGCCGGGCTGGGAGAGCAGAAAATCAGACATCAATCTCTTATATTCCTATTATTTCATAATTTTTTTTTGGCCTTTGATAATGGCAGAAGCGAGAGGCGCTCACGTCCTCTGAGCGTCTCCCAAAAACTCGGATCAGAAGTGCCGGGGATGTCCCCAAGAAACCCTCGGGACTCGGGAGGGGACACCTGGGAGGGGAGAACACCTGGATTGGATCTCCCGGGGACTTTAGCACCTGGAAATTCCGCTCTTCACAATCCCGGTGATCTATTCTGGAATTTCTCTGAATTCTGAGTTTAGGAGGCGTAGTCAGGGTGAGCGGCTACTACTTCCTTAAATTTTTTTCCCCCCTCCAGCAGGAGGGGAAAAAATGCGTTTAACCCATTTTTAATTTTTTTTTTTTTTAAATACGTGAACTTCACATTTTCTCCCCCGATTTTAAAGAGCCAGTAAACCGGAATCATTTACCGGGCGGATTTATTGTGGGAGGTGAATTCCGGTCACAGAGCCGGGGCTGTTTTCACTGCTGGGGATAAAAACCTCACCAAAAAATCATCATTTTCATCAGAAAAATCATCATCTTCATCAGAAAATCTCTGCCCGGGCTCTGCTGCCGCCGGCCCGACCTTTGCATTTATTTATTTATTTATTTATTTATTTATTTATTTATTTATTTATTTGCTACCACAGAGCATCAGCCGCTCTCCTGCGGGGAAAAATGAGATTTTTGGGAGGCACTGACAACATCCAGGCGATGACAGAGCTCAAAATTATCTCCTGGGGACGCATTTGCAGCCGTGGAAATTTTATTTCAAGTAGCTGCTGCTCTCTCAGCTGTGGCAGAGTCCACCTGGAAATGCTGCTCGAGTTCTGTATAATAATCTGTATAATTTAATGTGTATATTAAAATATGGTCCCAGTTGTATAAATCATTGCTGTTACTCCTCCTCCTGGCAGTTTCCCGTTTTGTCTGGCATTAATTGAATGCCAGGCAAATAACTGAATTTAATTTGCACCAAATTAATTGAATTTGCACCAAATTAAATGCTGACCACCTGTAACTCTCATTTTACAGCTCAGTTATTTCTGAATGACGAATGCTGAAGGTTTTCATAAACCCACATTTACAGCAAAACTTTTTTTTATTTTAAGGATTCTTAAACTGAAATTTTCCATGTGAATTTTCAGCTTCAGTGTGCTTCCCTGTATATGAAATTTTGGGATGTTCTGCAGACCCAAGTTTATTAATGATACAGGGTAAAGCCATTGCAAGACAACAGAGTTTAAAACAAAATTGTGAACAAAATTGCAATATATTATTTCCCATAATAACATGGCTACAAAATTTAATTTATACTTAAAAAAAAAAAAAAGAGTAATCTGATTTCAATTATGTAGAGTCATTAGTAAGCCAGAGAATAATTTGGGATATTTTCTTATTGGGGTGCCACTAGAGGTGCATGAAGCATTCAGGATTTTATTGCTTCTCTTCCAGTTCAGTGACTTTAAATGGACTAAGCCAGGTGGTTGTTTCACCTAGGTACTGTAAAAATGATTTTTCTCTTCCAGCTATATTTTCCAGTGGTATTCACATGTGTGAATATTCACTGATATTCACATGCCATGTGTTGATCAAAGCTTTCCACGCTGGGTAGAGATAATGCAGACTTTTTGCTACCAGCCAGTTTTGAAAAAATGCCTGAAATTGAGCACTGAAAAATCAAACTGAGAGGTTTTGTGTCCAAATTTTGGCTGAGCTTTACCACACTATTTATTTTTTTTTTCTCATGTAAATAAAATCTGACTAAATCAAACTTCAGTTTTTGCTCACAGAAGCAATATTGGCATCCCAGCCAATCTCCTGTCAAGGAGAATTTGTAGGATTGGCTCTCAAGATTGCACTGGTTGAGGTTTACAGACTGCAAAGATAAAACTTTATCACACTCAAAGAGAGATATTTGTGCTTATTAAGTTTTGGATGCTTTTTCTGTTTTTTTTTTTTGGAATTTCACATTGTTCCAGAGCAGACAGCTCTCTGTTCAGAAATACATCATTGAAAATGCAGCCAAATTTAAACACTGCTGGTGGTGCCACGAAATAAATTGCAAATAGCAGCGAGCTGGGTCTGCCAATTATGCCATAAAAAATGGCTCATGTAGGACCTGACTTCCCCTGAGCACCACAGAGCTCAGGATTTGGGCTGAGCACTAAAAAAAAAAAGCAAAATAAACTCTGAAAGTGCAAAGCTGCATCTGCAGGGGATTGAGGTGGATTCCACAACATCCCTGAATTTAAAGGAACAAAATCAGCTAAAAGTTCCCATTCCTTAAATTTTGCTGTTTGCTGCTGGTGAAGTCAGAAATCATCCCCCAAAATGTCTTTTTTTCCCCACTGTAAATGCTTTAAACAGATTTCTTGCTCCTTACCCTGTGCATTTCTCTTTATTTCAGACTTTGGATGGCTTTGTTTTCGTCGTGGCGTCCGATGGCAAAATAATGTACATTTCTGAGACAGCATCTGTGCACCTTGGCCTGTCCCAGGTATGGGCTGTGCTCTCACAGCTAAAGCACAAATAAAATAAAACTACTAAATACAAATTTAGACCCTCACACTGCTGCCTTGCATTTATATAAACTCAATTTTTTTCAGTGCTGTTTGAAGTTTTTTTTCCCTCCCTGAAAACAACTTTGGTAAAAAACTCAAATTTCCTTTCCTTGCCACCACATCGCCCTGTCTTTATATCTGTTCTTGTTCATTGTATTTTACTCCTCATTACCTTGCAGAAGGGCCATAAATAATATGATATTGCAAATTGCAGATGGAGGCAGGGCCAAAAAGCCCTGGTAATGCAATAGGGCTGAAATAAAGCTCAGAATTCCAGTCTGGGACTCTTAGATTGTGTCAGATATTGAGGCTGCCTGTGAAAGGCAGAGGAAATCTGATGTGGAACAGGGGTTTTATGGTAAATGTGCTGGAGGAGGAGGGAAAAAAATAAAAATAAATAAAAAATTAAAAAAAAAAAGGGAAAGGGGGGCAGATTTATGAGTGTTCACATGGAATTCAGGGTAGTTTTTCCTGAGTTTTTCCAGCTCAGTGGTCTTTTCAGTAAAGCGTTTTATATGGTTGTGATAGAACTCATAAAACTCAGTTTACTACTGTTCTGCACCAGAAGTATGAGGGGGTTTTATGGTTTTTTTTTTCTCTTAGGTGGACATTTCTAATTTTTTTTTCTGCCTTCTTGGGATAGGCACAAGGGCAAAGAGGCTGAATTTATTATTTAAGGTGAATTTGTTATTTAAGGTGACTTTCCATACCTTTGTAACCAAAATTCACTGGTAGCACCTGACCTAAAGTTTGCCAAAGTCCCATTAAAAATTCCCTCATTAATTTCAGCAGGACCTGGATGAGAATTGCAATGAACTGAGGTGTTCAGTTGTGTATCAAACCTTTATAAATAAATAAATTAATTAAAATAAAAACTAAACAGCAGAGTGGATGAAGGTGAGAGAGAGGAGAATATTCTGAAAAGATCTGGTTAATTTATCCTGTGGCTGTTCCAATAAACAGAGAGGGGTGATTTAAAGGTAGGGATAATTTAATTCTTGTAGTAATCAGTATTTTTAATTGAAAACAAAAAGTGAAATTCTTTGGATGTGTGTTTACAAGAGTGATATTAGAATTATGGCTATGAGAGAAAATAGAACTCAAGAGGTAGAGAAAACAAGGATATAAAACCAAAAAACATTTCTAAACCCATGTTTCTCTAATATCTTTAGAAAAAAAAATTATTTTGGGAATAAATAACCACCATAAATACTTTTTTTTTAACCTGCTGGTTTAAAAACTATGAGCAGGAAACATTCTTAGATCAGTTTATTCAGTTCACTCAGTTATGGTACAGTTGTAGTTGTTTCATTCAATTTAATTCAGGTTCAAATTCCTTTAAATCTGTGCTTGAAAATAAACTCCCAAAGAGAAGAGTCTATTTTACTCATTTTCCACCTGGGTTTTTCTCCCCCTGAGTTTTTGCAAGAATCCAGGATGTTACCTGCTAAAATCCATCATTTAATCAGTGATTTATCCCAAAGCCCTGAGCATCCCCATCCATCCATCCTGGGTTTTGCTGTGGTTTCTGCTCCCTGATTTTCCAGGTTTTGCCCAGAAATTGTTCTTTTGGAGGAATATCAAGCCACCAGACCTTGCAGGTGTCAGTGTTACCCAGTTATCTGGAGAAATTAAAGAATTATGGGGTCAGTGGGACACTAAACAGACTTTGGCGCACGTGGGAAGAGGGGACTGGAAGTGTCACATAAATTTAAATTGTTTTAATTTTAATCCTCCTGCTCATCTGCACTGACTGAATTCCATGTGCATGGGAACATTTATAAATTCTTAGTGCAAGAGGGGCTGGGAAAAATCAGAAGTTTTGGTCAAGTTGCTTTTTGAAGGCAGTTTGATCAGCAAAATCCCAAACTTTTCATTTCTGCAGAGATTTGAAACAACTGAGCTTGAAAGTTGTGGGGTTTGACATTAAAACTCAAAAATTCACAGTGCACAGGGGTTTATTTATAAATCAGACCCTCAGTTAACAACTCACCCTGATTTATCACCAATCTGCTCTTGCTCTGCCCCAATATTCTATTTTTGTAGGGATAATTTTGTTTTGCACTAATATTGGGCTGCTCCCACTCCCCAGGATCTGAATCCATCCACCCTGGGATATTCCTGGCAGCTCCCAGGATCTCCAAAGGATTTTTTGTTCCCATTCCTCTGGAAATCCCTGGGATTTCTGCCACTGCCATCAATAAGGATGGCACTGGGCAGCAGAAGCAAATTCACCCAGCCATAATTCCACATTTTACAGAGCTGCAGCCAATACAAGCTGAGAGCAGAGGAAAAAAAAATCCTTTAGAGTGGCCACAGAAAGGCCTTTTTATGAAATAATTTGACAATTAACTAACCCACACATCAATTTCCAGTTGGAGTGCCATTTGTTTAAAGATATATATTTAAACTAAATAAAAAGGCCATTTAAAAATGAATTTGCAGACTACATTTGGAGACCTACTATCTTCTGAATTTCACTGTAGCAGGAAGAAATTGGAGCTTGAGAAAAGGCTGGGCTTGCCTAAACCAGTCACAAACTTAAAACCAGCATTAAGGATTGTTTTTAAGCACGACTTTGTCTCAGAAAGAAAGGTTCTGAAAAATCCACATCTTCATTTGTGGCCCTGCCACTTCATTTGTGGCTTTGGAGTTTGATTTGCTCCCAGCTGGAGCAGGAAAATTTGTAAAATTTTGTCTTGGGACAGCCAATTTCTTGCTTCTTTTTTTTTTCCATGGATAAAAAACAGCTTCAAATTCCCCAAATAATTTTTTTCCCTCTCAGAGTCCAAAGGCACAGAAAGGAGAGGAAAATCCTCTCGTGAAATAATGGAGAAAGACAAATTTTTATTTAATTGGAAGGTCTGGAGCTTATTCCAGTAATTTTATGGATCCATGAGGGAGCCAGGCTTATCTTTGACTTTTGATAAATCTTGAAATATTTAACCACAAATTTCTGAACTTTTCCAGGAGTTTATTTTGCTTTCATCCAATCAATCTGTGAGAGGCAAAAAATGTAATTATTTGCTCTGGAATCCATCTACTTAGTCCTGTGTGTTTATTAAGAATCATTCCTTGGCTGGAAAAAAATCTGAGTTCCTCATAAACCCCCTGTTAGTAGGAAATGCTGATATTTGGTATTTGCAGCTATTAAAACCTGCATCAAGGAAGCTGCTTTAATAACCTGGGGTTTTAGCTTTATGAACTGAAATGTATAATTTATATATTTTTTTTAAAGTTTTCAGGGTTTCTTTGTAGGCTTTAAAAGAGCCTGAAGTTTCCCTGCCCAGTGGGGGATGAGATTCCAAATTATGGATCCATATTTTGGTTATTTGACTCCATATTTGGTTATTTGCTGGTGGTTTTATGTTTTAAAGTCAATTTTAAAGTCAGTTTTGGGGTCAGTGTTGTACCTTTACCTCCTGCTGCTTTTCCTGGAGTTGCAACTAAACCTATCAGAATAAAAATATTTTCTGTGTTTATAAGCAGTCATTATTTCAGAAAGAATTTTAGGCTGGAATTTTAGAGATAAAAATGAAATTTTGGATAAAACTGTGACCTTTGACCCTTTGAATCCTGTGGAAAAATGTGCATTTGCATGAGGAATCATTTGAAAATAGGTGATGAGTTTGGGAAAAGGGAGAGGCATGCATGAGTTAAAAGTCTTTAAATTGAAGGGAGAGATAATTTATACACAGCCACCCATTAATTTTTTTTTTAAGGTAAATTCTGTGAAAAAAAATCACTCTTAACCAAAAATTAAATAATGAGAAGAGGGTTGTGAGTGATGCTGCTGTTGCTTTGAACACTGAATTTTGTCATGCCCTGAAAATGAAATGTCCATCAGCAGAAGAATTTTTAGATTTTTTTTTTATGTAGGTGATCAGGACATTTCTAAAGATACCTATGGACATTTGCAGGGTGCTTCTCCCCTTGGAATTATAAAAACCAGAAGCGTTTCCAGCCATGGCTCACAGTGAGATTTTGGGTTTTCCTTCCTCTCTGACAAAAGAATTGGGATGTGGGGGGTGCCTGCCGCAAGTCCCCACCTGTTCCTGGCCTGAAAAGGAGCAGCCAGTGCTTTTCAAGGCAATTCTATAAATGAAGCAATGTAAATAATCTCCTTCCCCATGCCATGGTTTTCTTTCTTTCTTTCTTTCTTTCTTTCTTTCTTTCTTTCTTTCTTTCTTTCTTTCTTTCTTTCTTTCTTTCTTTCTTTCTTTCTTTCTTTCTTTCTTTCTTTCTTTCTTTCTTTCTTTCTTTCTTTCTTTCTTTCTTTCTTTCTTTCTTTCTTTCTTTCTTTCTTTCTTTCTTTCTTTCTTTCTTTCTTTCTTTCTTTCTTTCTTTCTTTCTTCTTCCTTCCTTCCTTCCTTCCTTCCTTCCTTCCTTCCTTCCTTCCTTCCTTCCTTCCTTCCTTCCTTCCTTCCTTCCTTCCCTTTCCCTTCCCAGAACTTTTCCTTTCCTTTCCTTTCCTTTCCTTTCCTTTCCTTTCCTTTCCTTTCCTTTCCTTTCCTTTCCTTTCCTTTCCTTTCCTTTCCTTTCCTTTCCTTTCCTTTCCTTTCCTTTCCTTTCCTTTCCTTTCCTTTCCTTTCCTTTCCTTTCCTTTCCTTTCCTTTCCTTTCCTTTCCTTTCCTTTCCTTTCCTTTCCTTTCCTTTCCTTTCCTTTCCTTTCCTTTCCTTTCCTTTCCTTTCCTTTCCTTTCCTTTCCTTTCCTTTCCTTTCCTTTCCTTTCCTTTCCTTTCCTTTCCTTTCCTTTTTCCTCTTTATTTCCCTCTCCCTTTTCTCTCTCCTTTTTCCCCTCTCTCTTTTATTTTCTCTCTCTCATTCTTTCTTTCTCCTCCATCTTCCCTTATTTTTTTTTCCTTTTTTTCCCTACTTCATTTCCCAGCTCAGTGAATTGTCAGTGATCCATCACTGTTGATGTTTCTGTGTTTGCAGGGAGGGGCTGCTGGAGAGGAGCAGTGAGCGAATAGAAGGTTAAGGGAGAGAAAAAAAAAACCAAAAAACCAAAAAAACCCACAAAAAACCCGAGTTTGCACAGCCCTAAGAAGGGACATCCCATGAATAATGCAGAAAATGGAAGGATGAGGAACATTTTCAAGGAAAAAAAAAAGAGATTGCTTTGTTGGGGGCAGACAACTTCATTTATTCCAAAGAAAAGGCAATCACACACTCAGCAAAAGAGCAGAGGGGCTTGAATTGCTTCAGTCCTGGTGCCTCTGATCTGGGGGCCCAAGCACATCAGGGGCTCAGAGCCAGCCTGACCCCACTGCACACACTGCAGTGCCAGCAGCCTCCTGCTTTTCCCCACATTTCCATATTTTTTAATTCATTTTTTGGGAGATTTTTACAGATTTAAAGCCGCGAGCCAACTACTGGCATTAATTTCTGTGTCAAAAGCGAATAATCCCACAGCTCTTCCCAGATAAATTCATCATTCCCTGCAGCTTTCTTTGCCTCATCCTATATCCATAAAGAAATTTAGGATAGGAATAAGGAAAATTATCTTCAATTTTGGGCTGTTTATGTGTGCTTTGTGTGGCAGAGGAATTGCTAAAAACCCCAAAGCAGCAGCATCTCCTTTGGATTCCCAGATTTAGAGAAGATAAAAAAAGGAAATTCTGTTCTGTTCAGGGATTGTTTTATTTTTATTTTTATTAATTTATATTATGTATTTAAATCCAGTCCTGCATCTTTCTGGGGACTTTTCTCAGGGGTTTGAGGGGTGGCATAGGGGACACCTGGAGCATGAGGGTTTTTTTGGATTTTTGTGTCACTGGGAACAGTGGGAACAGCAGGAGCACACCCTGTGCAGGCAAATTTGAGGCAGGAGAGGGAACTCACAGCTACTGAAGGCAGATCTTTACTCTGTGTGTTTGTTCAGAAAATCCATGGAAATCTGATTTTTGTGTTCTCTCAGAGACCTGGCCCTGCTGCTCCAAAGGAATTGTGTGAGAGTTTCTGGGAATTTGGAGAAACATCATTTTTATTTTAATATTTGCCTTCTTGAGAGGCATTTCTCCAGCTCTGAGTTTTCCCCCCATTTGTGGCAATTTAACATTTCCACAGCTGCTCTAATTTATCACTTCATTCCCAGCTCCAACAGGAGCTCTTCTGTCTCTGCAACACCAGAAATTCCCACAAAAACCCCTCCAGAATCAATCACTGCTGAGGAAAGAATTAATTCCCATTAATGGCTGTGATTTGGAAGATGCTTTTGATACACCCGGCTCATGTTTTCCAGCAGGGTGTTTGAGGGTAGAAAATCACCCAGCTGCTTTTATTCCATGTTTTTTTCCCCAGGTGGAGCTCACTGGGAACAGCATTTATGAGTACATCCATCCCTCCGACCACGATGAGATGACTGCAGTGCTCACTGCCCACCAGCCTCTCCATCCTCACCTCCTGCAAGGTACTGCTGCCAGCTGGGATTACACTGGGAAAAAGTTAAAAAAAAATTAATCTGGGGTTAAAACACTGGGAAAAAAATATATACATATATAAATCGGGGATTAAAACATTGGGAAAAAGTAAAAAAAAATCTGGGATTGAAACACTGGGGAAAAAAATCTGGGATTAAAACAATGTGGAAATAATATATATATAAATCTGGGATTAAAACACTGGGGAAAAAATATATATATAAATCTGGGATTAAAACATTGGGAAAAAGTAAAAAAAATATATAAATCTGGGATTAAAACACTGGGAAAAAAAAGTTTAAAAAAATTGGGATTAAAACAGTGGGGGAAAGTATACAAATATATAAATCTGGGATTAAAACAATGGGGAAATATATAAATCTGAGATTAAAACACTGGGGAAAAAATATATATGTATAAATCTGAGATTAAAACACTGAGAAAAATATGTATAAATCTGTGATTAAAACATTGGGAAAAAGTAAAAAAAAATATAAATCTGAGATTAAAACACCGGGAAATATATATATATATATATATATATATATATATATATATATAAATCTGGGATTAAAACACTGGGAAATAGATATATATAAATCTGGGATTAAAAAACTGAGAAAAAAGTAAAAAAAAATAAATTTGGGATTAAAACACTGGGGAAAGAAAAAAATATAAATCTGGGATTAAACACTGGGAAAAAGTAAAAAAAAATAATCTAGGATTAAAATAATGGGGAGAAATATATATATGTAAATCTGGGATTAAAACACTGGGAAAAAGTAAAAAAAAAATCTGGGATTAAAACACTGGGAAAAAATAAATATATATACAAATCTGGGATTAAAACACTGGGAAAAAAGTAAAAAAAAATGGGATTAAAACAATGGGGAATATATATATATATATAAATCTGGGATTAAAACATTGGGGGGAAAATAAATAAATAAATAAAAATATGGGATTAAAACACTGGGGGAAAAGTAAAAAAAAATATATAAATCTGGGATTAAAACAATGGGGAAATATATATATATAAATCTGGGATTAAAACACAGGGAAAAAGTAAAAAAAAAATAATATGGGATTAAAATAATGGGGAGAAATATATATATGTAAATCTGGGATTAAAACAATGAGGGGAAAAATAAATAAATAAAAATTTGGGATTAAAACACTGGGGGGGGGAATAAATAAATAAAAATCTGGGATTAAAACACTGGGAAAAAGTAAAAAAAATAATCTGGGATTAAAACACTGGGGGGGGAATAAATAAATAAATAAAAATCTGGGATTAAAACACTGGGAAAAAGTAAAACAATAATCTGGGATTAAAATAATGGGGGGGAATATATATATATAAATCTGGGATTAAAACCCTGGGGAAAAGTTGAAAAAAATAAATCTGGGATTAAAACATTGGGAAAAAGTAAAAAAAAGTCTGGGATTAAAACACTGGGGAAAAAATAAATATAAATCTGGGATTAAAACACTGGGCGGAAAATAAATAAATAAATATATAAAAATCTGGGATTAAAACACTGGGAAAAAATTAAAAATAAGACACCCAATCCCAGGCTGAAATGTAATAAACCCCAACCCAAAGCATTCCACGAATCCATAAATTCACATTTATCCTGTTTGGAGCTCAGACAGGAACTCAAAACTGAGATCCAGGATTTTGTGTTGTGTTTTGTGTTGTCAATTCAACAATGCCTTTCATGCCATCGAGTTTTTGCCTCTAGCCCAGGGGCTGGTTCATCTCTTTTATTTTGTCATCATTGCTGAGTGCAGAAATCTGCTGGTGGCCTGGCTGGGCACAGCTCAGCTGCTGGTGTGAGTGGGAAAAGAGCTAAAAAAATCAGTAATTGAGCAATGGAAGAGTCTTTGGAATATTTCAAAACAACTGTTCAATTCAAAGCTTGGACAAAAAAAACCAGATTTGATATTCCCTGCAGTAGGAAGAGCAGAAATGGGTTGGGTGAAGGAGTTGGGTTTAGAAAATCTGATTTTAAAAGGAACTTTTTGAGGAAAATCCTGTCCTCCTGCCTTGCTGCCACCCACCCTTTGTGTGTGAAGTTGTCACCTCAGTGCTGCAATTACAAAAAAATTCTCATTTCTTCAGTTTGTGTTTCCTCAGGGGCAATTCTTTGAACTTTCACAGATCAGAACCAATCTGGCTCCTCCACGGTGGAGCTTCCACTCGTGTTTCACAACTGATTTATCAGCTGCATTTATTGATTTGTTTCACAACTGATTTATCAGCTGCATTTATTGATTCAAGCTGCCAGCTTTTGTCAGGTTTTTCAAAGCACAGCTCCTTAAAAACATGAGGAATTTTGGTCTCTTGCTATTTTTAAAATTTTATTTTAATTTTTTTTTTTCAGTTTTGGAGCCTGTGCTTGGTTCTGGCCTCTGTAATTCCATCAGAGCAGAACTGTGTTCCTTCTAAATTGCTCCAAATGCTGGAAATGGAAGAATTATCTCAGCCTCCTTCTCTTTTCTTCCTCCCCAAACAGGTTGTCTTGGAAAAAAAAAAAATCCTCCCTTGGTGTCTTGGAAAGCAAATTATTTTTCTCCAACACCTCTGTATGATTATTTCACATTTTGTTCATTCCTCTATCAGAAATTTTAAAATACTGATATATTTTAAAACAGCAATTCCCCCCTTTTTCCAACATACTGCTAAGCAGAGGATGTAAAAGATTTAAGGGTGATTTTGATGGTGGGACTGGACAATCTTTAAAGTCTCTCCCAGCCCCAATAATTCTGTGAAACCCAAAAGTTTTCATGCACTTTTACTGATATCCAGAATTATAGTGAGATATTTTTATGCCTCCTGACTTGGCAATGGCAACAGCATCCTGTTTTTCTTAATATTCAAATATTTTTAAAAATTAATGATTGAAGATTTTTACAAATTTAAAGCCAGCAACTGATGTGGATTAATTTCTGTGTCAAAAACAAATAATCCTACAGCTCTTCCCAGATAAATTCCTCATTCTCTGCAGCTTTCTTTGTCTCATCCTATATCCACAAAGAAATTTAGGATAGGAATAAGGAAAATTACCTTTATTTTTGGTCCATTTATGTGTGTTTTGTATCACATTTTGTGTGGCAGAGGAAATTAATTGCTAAAAACCTCAAAGCAACAGCATCTCCTTTGGATTCCCAGACTTGGAGGAGATAAATAAAAGAATTCTGTTTAGGGATTATTTCATTTTATCTCAGCTCTGAGTCTCTTCTCCATCCAAAGCATGGAGTGGGTGTATTAAAATATCCAGAATGTACAGGTAAATCTTTCTAGAATTAACAGAATGAATATTTATTTATTTACTGTTGTAAATATTTATTTACTGTTCTCTTCCCTGTGCCAGTAATTCCCTTTCCTGCAATGTTTTATACATTAAAATTGTGAGGAATAACCTGAAACTACCTGGCCTGCAATAACCAAAGAAGTTTTTTGTTTAATCCAGTGAAGACTTAAAAACTATTGAATAAATGACAGGAATCAAGCAACTTCTGCCTGTATCTGAGTAGATATTTTCAGTATTTAAATAAAACATGGAGTTCTACAAATAACTTAAAGGGCAGTGAAGTGAAAGTGGCTTGATTTAAAAAAAAAACAAGAAGAGGAAATTATTTTAACGAGCATTTTTTTTACCATTTCAGTTTGATTTTCTCTTTTAATCTTTTAAAACATGCCTGAATCACCGAGTCACTGGGTGGAATCAAACATTTCCTTTAATAACTTCATTATTTTATAGATTTCTCCAGTCTGGGCATTGCTGAGGCATAAAATCAATATTGCACTGCAGACACAGACTTGCACATCCCAAATTTCCAGCTTGGCTCATGGAACTTGCCTTGCTCAAGATGTTTTCTTCAACTAAAGCTCAGATATTTAAATCCATTTTTAAATCCATTTTTAGCCCTGCAGTTGTAGCTGGACAGGACCTGTTTTGAGAGGAATAAAATCACAAATGTCAACGATATCTGTGCTTGGTGATATTCTGTTTTTGGGATTTAATAACCCAGAGCACAGATGATTTTTGACCGAAGAAACAAAGTACTAGGAACTAAAGTCTGGATTTAAAACTAAAAAAAAAAACCTCCCAACATTTCAAGGACCAACATCTGTGCATTGAAACCACCAAAGCTCAAATCAGAACAATGCACACATTTCAAACTGGGAAAATATTCTGAGGGAAGCAGTGATTTCTTGCAGTTTTTACATCTCCAGACCAAGGATGGGTGTCTTTGTAGAATACAGAATTTAGGCAAAGAGAAGTTATTGAGCTCAGCACAGGAGTAAAAGCCTTGGATAAGGAAATTCAGGATAGGAATAAGGAAAATTATTTGAAATGTTGGTCAATTTATGTGTGTTCTGTATGAAATTTTGTGTGGTAGAGGAAATCAATTGCTAAAAACCTCAAAGCACCAGCATCTCCTTTGGATTCCTAGCCCTGGAGAAGATATTTATATTTTAATATTTATATTTAATAGCCTGAACAACCCAGGTTACTCCTCAGATCTAATTTTCCTTCAGATTTTAAGTCTCCAGGCCATGACTGAATGAAAACCATAAACCCCATGAGCTGTGGAGGCTTTGGAGAATTCCAGCTTGAACTCACAGAGCCTTTAAGTTGATTTTTTTCTTGCATGACCAGCTTAGAAAATGTAAAGCAATAGGTGCAGATGTCTGGCTATGAGAGGAGCCAACAGCTGAGGGTATTCTGTGGTGGGAGAGCAGGAATTTTGGGAGGACAAGGCTCAGACAGTCTGTGAGAGGGCACAAAGCCATGCAGAAACGCCTCCCTCCTGCCCTGAGGTGCAGGAATCCCTCTCCATTTTTCCAGGGGTGTCCTGGTGCCCAAGGGAGGCCAAAGAAGGACCTGGCCACTCCACATGGAACTGCACAAAATGGGATTTTTCCAGCAGAAAACACCAAGAGGATCAGCACAGCTCCCCACAGCCCTGGGGGAAGCTGTGTGTTGTGTTTTATGTTCTTTTTTTTCTTCTGCCAGAGTCAGGATTAGAAGTACAAGAGATGGGATTTTGTGTTCAGACTCAGATGTTTATTAGTTCTTACCTATACTACAGTGAGTTCTGCAGCACTTCTAGCTAACAAGCTAAAAATGGCAACTTATCTCTTTTTTTTACAAAGCTTTTTAAGCCTCAACTGTTAATTAAGAACAGACACCTAAATTATTTCTACTTTTAATCCAAAACTAAACACCTGTGGTCCTCAATGCAGAATTTTTTATCCAATTACACAAAATCACCCAAACCCATGAAGAAGAAGGTGAAGAAGAAAGAAACCTTTGCTCTAAAACTTCTATTTTGCTTTTTAGATATTACTCCTTTCTAAAACCTTAAATTCTGTATTTTTCACCCTGTGATATTGCACACTTGTATTCAAACTCCACACCAGTGATCCTAATTTTATTATTCAATTTTTGGAAGCCTTCTCCACAGCCTCAAATCAAAAGCTGTGTTTTCTTGAGGGCCAGAGCCTGTGAGCAGAGAAACTCTGAAATTCTCAGTTTCCAGAATTCCAACAGCTCTGGATATTTTGATTTTCCAAGGGAGTTTGACCGAGGAGGGTTGTGGAAGGGGCTCCTTGCAGAGCACACCCTGAAGGGATCTCTGGGGTGTTCTGCTGGAATTCCCTGGGAATTCCTGTGCTCCAGGAGGGTGTGAGAGTTTATTGCTCCCATGTTACATCTTCTTGCAGGGATTTTTTCTTTTTTTCTGAATGAAGTAGAGAGACAGGACTGCTTTAGAAAGTGTGGCTTGTTTTTCTTGTCTTCTACAGAAAGTTCTTGTTCTAGGTGTTGAGAGTGTGGCTACAAGTCACAAGACTTATTATTACAAAGTCTTTTAAGGATTTATTAACCAATAAAACTCTGCCAACAATGATACTTATGTTTCTAATCCAATACTTAGAAATTTTATCTAATTACAGTGTGACCTTTCTTAACTAATGCTGTTCTGAAACACAGATCTATTCTAAGACTTTTGTCACTTTTACAATTACCTTTATTCTTTCTGCATCTTAAACTCTATAACTCAACTGTTCTCTACTTAACATGTCTCTGCTTTAAGATTTAAATCTGCATTCTTGCTGCTAGCACCTAAGCTTGGAAGCTTTTCCCAAAGCCTCAGTTCAAATCCTGTGCTCTTTTCCAGGCTTTGATTTACAGGCCCATTGTTCTGAGAATTTCTTGCATTTTAAATTCCAACAAGGGTGGAAGGACAAACCCAAGCCCTGCACAGCCCATTCCCAGTCTGTGTAGAGGGAGCTGAGAGTGGCAAAAGTCTCTGGGGAAGAACTTTTTCCTGAATATCCTCCTAAATCCCTCCTGGCCCAGCTCCAGCCTCTCCCTGGGTGCTGTCCCAGAGCAGAGATCAGAGCTGGATCTGTTCTCGAGCTGCAATTCCTGAGGAATTTCCCCTCAGTCTCCTCCAGCTGGACATTCCAGGGTCCCTCATCCTCTCCTCTTCCCTTCCAGAACCTTACCTTTCCTTTGGATGCTCCCAATAATTTTATATCTTTTATATCATCTTTTGTATCATCTTTTATATAATCTTTTATATCCTTCATATCTTTTATACCTATCTTTTATATCTATCTTTTATATCTTCCTTCTATTTGCCACACAAGTGTAGGAGGAGCCCTTGGAATATTCCCACATTTCCCATTTCCTCAGGAGGAAATTTCTCCAGACAGGGCTGAGATCCCTTCTGAGGGCACGAATTTAAACCCAGATCTTCCCTGCAGAATCTTCCCTCAGCTTTCTTTGCTCCAGTTGGACATTCCAGGTGCCTCCCCTTGTGTGGCCCCTCCAGACCCTTCACCACTTTCATGTCCATCCTTTGGGCCCTCTCTCAGAGCTTTTAGGGTTTTTTTTCTATCAAGGCACCCAAAACACCCCAAAAGAGCTCTCGGGGTGAGGTTAATCAACAGCAGCTCCAGAATTTCCTGCAGGCCTGTGCAGGCTTTGTCCCTTTCCTCTCCTCACAGAGAGGAATCCAAATATCCAAATTTAAGCTCCCAGAGCTTAAATCCAAATTTCCAGGGCACTCCAAGCTGCCAGAGCTGAGCAGCAAAGAGTTTTGGCTGTGTCCTGGGGAGGGGACAAGGTTGGCAGGGATTTGAGATGCCACCACCCATCTCCAAGGGGGACGAGTGAAATAAATGGGCCAGGAGAGCAGCTCCTTTGTAAGGCCTTTGTTAGAAAATCAGCTTGGGTGGGGAGCCCGAGGGGTTGTGCACACCGCTGCTGCTCCTGATGGATGAGCCAGGGGAGGAGGAGTGCAGCTTTTTTTTTCTCAGGCAGAGCTGGGGGTTCCATTCTAGCGAGAATCCAAAAAAAGTAAATTTTGGCTCATAGTCCAGGAGTGTCATGTTGGCAGGATGCTGTAAGGTCATGGTGACAGAATCAAAGCAGCTCAGGATGATAAATTCGTGTTCTGCAGTGTTTTCCCAACTTGGGGACACCATTCTCAGTCCCAGATGTCATTTGGGCTCATTGTCTTAAGGGGTTTTAACTCTGAATTGTGTCCCAGTGTCCTTTGCACCCCTCTCATTTGCATATAGCTCGATGACATCACCCCCCTCACAGGCTCCATTTCAGGGGAGCAGCAGCAACTCCTGACAGAAGGGAAAGGGCACACAGGTGAGACAGTTGGGGACTAGAAAAGAATAGGGACAATAATTTAACATTAACAATTAACATTAATTAGGAATCAGAACAGGGTAAAGCTTGGAATTCAACATTAACAATTAACATGGAAACTGAAACTTAGGAACTTGTTCCTGACAAGGAGCACCTTGGATGAGGCTGAAATTGGGGCTGGGTGTCAGGGAATGGGTGCTGAGGGTTGTCCAGGATTGGGGATCACATCCAGCAGGGTCTTTGAAGGGAAAATGGAATGCCAACACAAGCTGGGATGAACATGACCAACCAGAACCTTAAGGCCTTAAATGATGATACAATCAAAACATCTGGGTTGCTGCTCTGTCTCTAAAACTGTTTTAGCAGAAATCTTTGTTTCCCAGCTCACAACACAGAGTTTAAGGTTTGCAGCAGGGCAGCATCACTTCCCAAACTGTTATAAGTGCATAACATACTGGGATAAATGTTATATGTGTAATGTTAAAATACCTTTTCTGTATGAATATAGAGTTTTTCTAATAGCAAAAGTTAGACATACTTTTTTTAAAGATAATATGCTTAAACTACCTGCTTAATTAAAATAACAGCCCGTGAATGTGTAATAGAAACCCTGCAACTAACAATTATCAACACTCACCGGCTGCAAATGGCCAGGACCACCAAATTAAAAAATAATAAAAAGAAAATTAAAACCACAAGCCAAAAAGCACACACATTCTAAAAAAGCAAACCCAAAGAGTAACCATGCAAAATAGTTCTCAAAAAAAGTCAAACTAGTTAAACTATACATAAAAAACTATAAATATGCAACAAGTTAATATATTATAAAACATATTTTGAAAAGTGTTCCAAAACAGCTGGGTGCTCTTAGCAACTCACCAAGCACCCAAACATTTTAATCCTTTATTTTATGTGTGTCTTCTATTGTCTTTTTATTATACTTTTTAAATTTTACCAAACCAGTAAAATGTGTTTTTCACACAAACCATCCATCTCTTGTCCTGGCAGCTTCTACCAAGCAAGAAAACAAGAAAATTTAAAAAAAAATATTTGCACTGCAGGTTAACCAGGACAAGGAATTAATCAATGCTGCCCTTCCCTGTGTGTTTGCAGGCAGACACGATGTGCCTCTTATTGCTTTCAGATGCTTTTCCTGGGATTTGAAAGCTTTAAAACACATCCACACTTCCCAAACTGTGCTGATTCACGCAGAGAGGCGTGGCACGCTGAGAGCATCCCCCAGAGCAGGGAAGGGAATGTGGGAATTCCTGCACACATCCCACTTTTCTGCTAACAACTGGATAATTCTGAAATGATGAGTTACAACCTGGGATGTGGAATACATCATGTCAGCCTTTCTCCACTCCACTCGATGCTTTGAGGGCTCTGTTTCCCTCAGCCAAGAAGAAAATCCCTGTGCAGATTTTCCTCCACCTTCCCTACAAGCAGAAACTTCATATTTAAACAAGGGAGTAGAAAAATTTTGCATCTGGCAAAATATTTTTTGCATGAAATTATGAAGAACTCTTCTAGCAGCACAAGGGCAAAATACCAACACTGAAAGGTATTTTAAAATTTCAAAGTGTTTTACAGGAGGACAATTACTGAGAAGTAATGGCTTAATATGATCCCATTGCCACTGTTTGTTAGGGTTACTTGAAATCTGAGAAACATAGGAATTGTCATTTTATAAATTATAATTTGCAAATTATAAATTTTAATGTACAAAAGTGGAAAAAGGGCAAATTGCTGACAACTCATTAAAACATCTCTTTTCATTAGTAATTAACAGTAAAATAAACCAAAGCAGTGTCTCAGACTGTAAAAAAATCTGTTCTTTCCCTTTCCTGCTGAGTTCCTTCCTCAAGAAAACTTTGGAAGCCTCACTTACAAGAGCAGAGGAGAATTTAGGCCAATGTCAGTAATGGCTGAGTTAGGATATGATAGGAATGAAAATAGAGAATTTCCCCTCTGCAGCACTGCCAGGATTCTGAACACAGGCAGGAACAAGAACAAACTGCCCAAATGGGGAGGGAATTTGGACACTTTGTGCAGGTTTGGAACTCCAGGAGGGGCTGACAGCAGAACTGGTTGCTT
The DNA here is from genome assembly GCF_009819885.2 of Catharus ustulatus. Taxonomy (NCBI): domain Eukaryota; kingdom Metazoa; phylum Chordata; class Aves; order Passeriformes; family Turdidae; genus Catharus; species Catharus ustulatus. The sequence goes on along the minus strand of NC_046222.1, from coordinate 122,482,472 downwards.
TTATATCACAGCAAAGCATTACCAGGGAAAATCAAGGCTTTTGGATTTCCAGCCCCTAGGATTATCTCAAAACTGGGTTTTGCAGGCATCTCTTCTGTATGAGCCCTGTTTGACCTAAAGCTTCCAAAATCAAATAATAAATCTAAAATCACAAGTGTGTTCTAAATTCAAAATTCTAAAAATTTTTAACTTGATAACTTAAAATACTGCAAAACTCACAAACTATAAAACATAAAACATAAAACATAATAATAATAATAATAATAATTACAATAACAATATTATAATAATAATTGAAACCCTAGAAACTGAGAATTTTAAACTTTCTTTGCTGGCAAAGCACTAACCCTCAAAAAACCCCGGCTTTAGACCTAAAGTTTCCAAAATTGAATAATAAACCTAAAATCACAAATATGTAATTTAAATATAAGTGTGAAATCTAAACAAAAGTGTGTAATATCACATAGCAAAATGTTGAAATTTAAATTTTTAAAATATAACAATATGGAAAAAAACAGATAAAAGTTTTAAACCAAAAGTTTTATTGTTCTTCTTCGCCTTCTTCTTCCTAAGTCTAAGTAATCTTGTTTAATTAAATTTAAAAATCCACATTACAAGTCACAATTAAGTTAAAAATAAAAATAATTTAAGTGTCCATTCTTAATTAAACAGTTAACCCTTAAAAAGCCTTGTTAAAAAAAGTCTCCAATTTTAACTTGATAACTTAAAATACTGCAAAACTCACAAACTATAAACCATAATAATAATAATAATAATAATAATAATAATAATAATAATAATAATAATAATAATAATAATAGTAATAATCCCTCTTAAGCTCCAGAAAGCACAAGGTGGACAGGAGAGAAGTTGGAATCAGGTGGCCCTGATTCCATAATATTTCATAATAAAAAATATTTTTTCTTTTCTATTTTCTTCCTCCTCTGGAGCTGGGATTTGGATTTTTCACCCGAGCTGCCCTGGAGCAAACACAAATCACTGCCTGTGGCAAGAGCTCCCAGTTTTGTTCCTTCTTTCCACATTTTTTTTTTTTTTTGTGTAGTGACAGATGAGATGCCCCATTCCTTAAATTTTAGAAATATTCTTTTCCAAAGTGGTTCTGCCACAGAGCAGTGTCTTATTTTGCTGATGTCAAAATCTGGAAATGGGAGATAAAAGAGCAGCTTTTACCTCAGAGACAACAAAGACATGAGAGATGAAAAAAGTTCCTGGTGATATTTTTTTCTCACTCCACTGAGCAACCACAGCATTCTGTGACTGTTTTCTGTCAAAAGAGATTAAAGATGGATTGGAAGGCAAAGATGGATTTCAGATTTGCTCCTCTAGGCGTGGACAATCCTGGTTTCCATAAACTAAACCATAATTTCACAGAAATGCTCAGAGAATCCTGCTTGGCAGTCGTGCAAGGGGAGTGAACAAATGCACAAATTCTTCATCCAGAATATCAAGACTCCTTTTCTTTACCGTGGCATTTATTCTGTGTATGAAAGTGTGAAAATAGAGATCTGTGAAGTAGAAAAAAGCTGGTTTATTCTTGCCTTGTATTGCAGGATGTCCTAATAAAAGAAAAGGCATTAATGGAGAGGAGACACTTTGTAGAAATGGTGCTCTGGGAAAGAAATATAATTCCTCTCTGGCCACACCAGCATGGATTTTGTGTTCTTATTCCCAGGTCACTGTGTTTCAGCTCTGGAAGGGTGTTTAGACAAATCTGAATGAAGCCATTTAATTTCTGCCTCATTTATGGCTTTTACTGGATCTACTGAGCTCCATCTGTTCAGGGAGGGAACTCTGTAAGCTGAACAGGGAGTAGGAAAGTAAGGAATAAAATAGAATTAATTGTTAGAACAGAAAAACTTTGATGAGTGTGATAAGGGAAACATGGATTTGGGTAAAAAATAAACAGTGGTGCATTTGAAATGTGCATCCTGGACATGGATGTGGGCCCTGATTTCATGGAATCACAAAATCATGGAGTGGTTTGGGTGGGAAGGGACCTGAAAGCTCATCCAGTGGGCAGGGACACCTCCCACTGTCCCAGCCCCAGTGTCCAGCCTGGACTGGGCACTGCCAGGAATGGCAAATCCACTGGAATAGGAATAGAAATATAGAAATAGAAATATAGAATAGAATAGAATAGAATAGAATAGAATAGAATAGAATAGAATAGAATAGAATAGAAATATAGAATAGAATAGAATAGAATAGAATAGAATAGAATAGAATAGAATAGAAATATAGAATAGAATAGAATAGAATAGAAATATAGAATAGAATAGAATAGAATAGAATAGAATAGAATAGAATAGAATAGAATAGAATAGAATAGAATAGAATAGAATAGAATAGAATAGAATAGAATAGAATAGAATAGAAAACAACTGAGCTGGAAGTGACCCATGAGAATCATTCCAGTTCCAGCTGGAATTTCTCTGTAGGACTTGCTGCTCTCTCCAAGATTGTTTTGGGTCTCATCCTTCATCAGCCACATGTTGGTTTCAGCTTTTTTTTATAATGAACAGAATATTTTAGACATAGAATTTTTAGCATTTTTAACATTCAGAGAAATGGTGTTCACATCAATTTAGATAATTAACATTCCTGAAGAATTAAATGCAGTGGCCAATCTTCAGTTCTTAGATGAATATTCTCTAATAATTAAGAAGCTTCTTATCCTTTAGTGTTTCTTGCATAGTGGCTCAGTCATAACATTTTATTATTCATTATTTTCTCTTCTGACATTCATATCTCTGTGCTTAACCCAGAGATCTCTTGACCTTTAAGAACTGGCAGCACTTCACTGGATTTCTTTTACCTCTTTTACCTTCTGGACAGCCCAAATTCTCCTGGGCTCACCCATTTGCTTGAAAGAACCCCAGTGACATCAATAATTTCATTACTAAGTCTGGACGCTGCATGGTGTTATTTTTTCCATTTTTTTCCAAACTTAGCTGTGATTTCTCCTGTTTGAATATTCAATATCTTCCTCTTTGTTTGCTAAACCTCCAAGTACCTAATTTTCTGCATTATCCTCATCAGAGTGGAGAATATTTATTGCATCAGGAGCAGCCTGGATGTGATTTTTGGAGTTTGAGATGTGGCAGCACCCAGCAGGATTCCAGGACTCTATTTCCCAATCAATCAACTTCACAACTGCAATTTAATTCAGTTCTTTTTTCCCTTTGCTGCCCATTTCTGCTACTTTTTGGGGTACTGGGGGGGTCACATTGGCAAAGTTAATATGAAAATAATTAATTCTGGATATTAATTCCCAGCCTTGCACATCCAGGTCGTTATGGGAAGGGTTTGGTGCCACCTCCCAGAGCACAGGGTTTGGTCATTCCTGTTAAATCCATGCAATTCATGGATTTATTTAATAAATAAATGCATGGATTTAATGGATTTCAGGTTCCCAGATCCATTCCTGACTCATGGATGAGGCTTCAGCCACAGCAAATCTCTGCTCTGTGGCTTCCCCCCACCCAAAAATTTGTTTTTGTATAAATTTGTATTGGAAACTCTGCAGTGGATGTGTCAGCTCCTTCAAGTGCCAGCTTTTCCCCACAGGGATCTAATTTTAATTAGAGAATAAATGGGAAATTCAGATGCTCAGGAAACATTTCTTTCCCCTCCTTGCTAAATCCTTTTTCTGTGGTTGTATCTTCAGGCCTTTAAGCCCAGAATTTAATACAGAATTAATGTTGATTCCAGGCAGTGGTGTGAGGCTCAAACCACTGCAGGTGTGTGGCCAGGAGGGGAAAATTGGGTGATGGAGGGACAAAAATCAACTGTTAAATCAAATTAAAGATCTCAACATATGACAGTGGATTTTGGTTAAAATCCTGTGGGGAGTTGAGAACCATTCTGCTTTCCTGATTTTTCTATTCACAGTTTGTTTGAAAGAAAGGAAATGGTTTTTATTTCTTGTCCTAAAAGAGTTCTGCCCAACAGCAACCTTCAGTAAAAAAAAAAAATCAGAATTATTCATGGTGTCTGAGCCATTATTGAGAGTAATCCCAGATAAAAATATCATATTCTATCAGAATATTCCTGCCTCATGTTCTGTGTGCACCTGAACAATGACCCCATGAACTTTAAACCTTTTTGGAGGTTATCCCTGAAGAGATTTGTTTAAAAACAACCTCCCAGGATAGTTTTGGGAGTCAGGTAATGACACAGAAGGTCTGGGCATGACCAGCCACGTGCACTCAAATTGCTTCAAACCCACTGAATTTCCTTCTTTCTCATTCTGTTGTTATTTAATTAATTAAAGGACATTTTTTCTTCCTGTTACCAATAAGGAGTGGTGTCACCTGTTTAGAAACAATTTCTTCTCAAGGGTGGTAAAACCAGAAATTTTCAGAAATAATCGTGCTGAGTTGTTGAAATTTCATAGGGAATCCTAAGAGGAATAAATCCTGAAATCAGAGATGGGGTGGGAAAGGAGAATTGCTGATTTCTGCCCCTGCCTAAATCTGGAACACCAGCACCTCTGGGAAGGGCAATGCTCTGGGCAGATTTGGGATCTCCAAATGAAGAACAAATCCAGGAATAAATCAGCAGTGTGCTTTGTGCTTTCAGAATATGAAATCGAGAGATCCTTTTTCCTGAGGATGAAATGTGTCCTGGCCAAGAGGAATGCAGGGCTGACGTGCAGTGGCTACAAGGTAATGGACACAAATTATTTTTTCACCCCTGAAATATTTGACAGTTGACAAGTTTATTTCTCTAGGCGTTGGTTTTGGGTTTTATTTTTACATGTGTGCAGCTGAGAGCAAAGTTTGTGATGAGAAGAATCGGAAAAGATCCCCAAAATGCCCTCAGAAATTCAAATTTCAATTTTGTGGCACAGTCCCTCTCCTTGGGAATTATCTGGAGCTGCCAGGAGGGCACACAGCTCATTCTCATTCCCCCATGGAAAGGGAGGCAGGTGAGGCAGGAACCCAGGCACAGGAATTTGGAAATTTTCCACATCCCACCCACTTGCACCCCCTTGGCCTCAAGACTAAAAAAACCCAACCACTGCCATCACCTCAGGGTGGAATTGTACTAAACCACCAAGTCTGTTTATAAATCTTACAACTTGTATGATTTATTTTTTTTCATTTATGACATGAAATCAGAAGCCACAGCAAATGCTGAAGTTGTAGAATAACAGCTGTAATTTGAGAAGTTATTTTTCAGTTTTGCAGTAGTTTTTATTCTCAGATTTGCAGTAGCTTTTATTTTCATCTTTACAGTCAGTTTTTATTTTCAGGTTTGTAGTAGTTTTTATTTTAGATGTGCAGGTAGCTTTTATTTTCAGATTTGCAACAGTTTTTTCCTTTCAGCTTTGCAGTAATTTTTTATTTTCAGCTTTGCGGTAGCTTTTTATTCTCATATTTGCAGTAGTTTTTATTTTCATCTTAAGAGGCAATTTTTATTTTCAGCTTTCCAGTAGCTTTTATTTTCAGATTTACAGTAGGTTTTATTTTCAGATCTGCAGGTAGCTTTTCAGATTTGCAATAGTTTTTTTTATTTTCACATTTGCAGTAGGTTTTACTTTCAGATCTGCAGTAGTTTTAATTCTCGAATTTGCAATAGTTTTTATTTCAGATGTGCAGCCAGTTTTTATTTTCAGATGTGCAGTAATTTTTATTTTCAGATTTGTAATAGTTTTTATTTTCAGATATGTAGTAGCTTTTCTTTCCAGCTTTGCAGTAGCTTTTATTCTCAGATTTGCAATAGTTTTTATTTCAGATGTGCAGGCAGTTTTTATTTTCAGATGTGCAGTAAGTTTTTATTTTCAGCTTTTCAGCAGCTTTTATTTTCAGATTTGCAGTTATTTTTATTTTCAGATTTACAGGTAGTTTTTCTTTCCAGCTTTGCGTTTGCTGCTCTCTGAGCTGCCCAGGTTAACTCTGCCTCCATCAGGGTCATTCCTTCATTCTGGTGGGGATTCCCTGAGATCACTCAGAGCCCAAAAAGCCAAGGCTGGAGGAGGAGCAGAGCTTGAGCAGGAATGTGCTGGAGGTGCAGACCTGGATCTGTCTGTTTGCACTCTTCCCTACCTGGCTGCACTGATAATTCTTCATTACCCTGAGCCCTGTTTGCTCAGCTGCTCCCCAGCAAAAATGGTTCTGTCCCAAAGCTGAATCTGAAATCAGGTGGAAGAGCAGAGCGTGCAGTCGTGGGATCTCCACGTGGCTTTGGGGGTTTTTGGGTTTTTTATTCCCAATTATCCCTGTTAATCAGAGGCATCTCTTTCTTTGCTCACTATTAAAAGTTTGCACAGTGGAAATCAAAGGATTCTTTCATCTGGCCTAAATTTATTCCGTTTCACTGTGCTTAAAGGCAGGACTCAATTTTTAAGAAATCACCTCATTAGCTGAAGCACAGAAAACACTTCATGGACCAAGTGATGGGGGAATTGAGATCTGCTGAGAGATCTTACTGTGCTTTTGCTAAACTTTTAAATCACTGGAGAAGAGGAAGGTTGGGCAGGAGGATCCTCATTCCAGGTGATGTTTGGTAGGTTGTTTAGAGCACTAAATACGCTGAAAATTAATTATTTTCCACAAACAGAGAAATTCAGCTAAAGGATGATATTCCTGCTGCTTGGACCAGAAAACTGGCAGGGGCATGGATGATTTCTGAACACCAGCACCACACTAAATAAATCTCCTGGCCTGGAATAGTCCCCAAGTTACATTTCCCCCTCCCCTTCAGCTGACACTGAATTTTTACAGTCTAACACTGTCATTATCACCTCTGTGAACAGCAATTGTACCCAGGGATCCCGAAATCTGAGCTCAGGACCTTGGGCTTGGTCACATGTCAAAATAAAACAAACCCCTCTGAACTTGAGCAGAGAACTTCAAACTCATTTCTTGTGCATTTGCATAAACATCAGTTAATTTTTATTGAGTTGTAATGCATCAATACTCGCTGGGATTTTAAAGTGCCTTTTTTAAAGTGCCTTTATTTACATCAGAATAATAACTCATGAAAATATAAATGTTTTCATTAATCTTTGAGTGTGTGTGGGAAAGAAATGGACATTTTGAAAAAAGCAACACTCCGATTTTTTTTACTCAATGAACAGGATTTCTGGCTGTATCTACATGAAATCTGTATCAAGGAGCTTAAAGTATTAATTAGAAAGCAATTAGGCAATCCCCAGAGAGGAGATGCTTCAATCCTGGATTAATCATGCTGCCAACAAACACAAAACTGCATTTACTGAGCCTTAATCTCTACTTATGAATTACAGTAATTTCACGATTATAAGCCGCACCATTTTAACTAAAATTTTGGTCCAAACCCAAAGTGCGGCTTATAATCAGGTGCGGCTTATATATGGACAAAGAACGAAAAGTTGCTGTTTTAGTTTGGAGGACAGGTGTCTGCTGAGAAAGGCAGGAGCTTCTCTTTGAAATGGAGAATGTAAACCCCCTCCCTCCAAATTATTATAATTTTGAAATCAAGGGGCTCTCAGGCAAAGATACGGGAATTAGGAATAACAGTTCTTTACTAGGGAAATTAAAATAGAAATACAGCACTACAAAGAACAAACCCCAAACCCTGACACAGTCAGAGTACAACCTGACACCCGTCAGGCAGGGTGTTGGCAGCAGTCCCATCCCATGGTGGCTGCATCCTCCTGCAGTGACAGATGTGGCTCAGCTGGAGCAGTGCTCCTGTACAAGGTGCAGTTTCCCTCTGGAGCTCCAGTGGGGATGTGGAGAAATCCGGTTTTCCTCTGGAGTCCAGTGGAGAAAGGGGCTCCCTTAGTGTCCCCAAACCTCTGTTTTTATCTTGGTAAGAAATGTTGGGCTCTTCCCCCTGGCTGGAGCAACTCCCAATGGGATGCAGTAATTTTATCAGTGCCACAGTGGGACTCAATGGCCATGAGCAGAAAATGACTGGCTGGAGGAAGGATGGGTTGTGAAAAGATAAAGAACAATGCCCTGCCTGGTTTCAATGGATGGCCCATTAGCAGAATATCTCCCAGGGAGATCAGGATCACTGCCCCACCCTCAACAGATGGTGATAGAACAGATACCTTTTATCACACTCTGTATTGTGACATGTGGCTTATAATCGTGAAATTACTGTACCTGCAATCACAGACGACCCAGAATTTAATGTTATGGGGGAATGAGCTCACTTAGACTGGGTAGGGCAGCAGATTTGGGGCTTCTCCATCCCATCCTGAGGGTGTTTTTCCCTTTTTCCAGGTGATCCACTGCAGTGGCTACTTGAAGATCCGTCAGTACATGCTGGATATGTCCCTGTACGACTCCTGCTACCAAATCGTTGGGCTGGTGGCCGTGGGGCAATCTCTGCCTCCCAGTGCAATCACTGAGATCAAGCTCCACAGTAACATGTTTATGTTCAGAGCCAGTTTGGATTTGAAGCTGATATTCCTTGATTCCAGGTGAGCAGCTCTTTCATCTCCTGCCGAGGTTTCCAAACAAACCCAGGTCAAAACAAACCCAAAATAGATCTGGAACTCAGAGCCTTCAAAGCCTTCCAGGCAGCTGGATAAACCAGACTTTGGAATGCCAAGAAATAGGAGTTTGTCCAATTTAACCTGGAGTTACCTGCACTTTCAGGGTCAGCTGAAAGCTGCTTGCTGTGAGGGTTGGTCACAGGAGCAGTGATCATTTCTTACCTGAAAGGACACAAATTTTATCAAACAAAGCCAGCAAAAGGAATGAGGATGTACCAAAAAAAAAAAAACAAAACCAAAAAACCAACCCCAAAAGTGGAATAATGAGATCAAACTGCTGGCTGGGGTCATCTAGAAAACTTTTGAGAGAGCAGTAAGGAAAGAGAGTTCTGTATTTTAGTGTGTTGCTTTAACCATGAAACCAACACTAAAAATGGGGCTGTTAGAATGGAAATTGATTCCATTAATTCCTACATGAGATAAAATTTTGGGAAAAACATCTGAGGAAGGAGAGCCCTGCCTCCACTTCAGCTGATGGAGCTCAGATGAGCCCAGAACCAGAACTGAAATTAATTTCTCTGGTTTTGGAGCAGGAACCTTGTAGGATACAATACTTTGCCCAGTGCATTTCCTTGAAGGGAAAAATCCCAAACACACAAAGTATTGACAAAATGATCATTCTTCAAAAATCCTTTCCTGTGTGTCCCACATTCCCCATTTCCCTGGCGGGCTGGATTTGCAGGGAATACATTCATGCAGCGAATATGTGAGGAAACCTCTGTATCCAAGAGAGTGGAGCTCAGCCATGCCAGAAGAGGCTTTTCTCCGTGCTCAGCCCAGGAGACAGTGGCTCCATCAGCTGCTGGGACACAAAGAACTCGTTGTTTCTGGAACCCTTCCTCATTTTTTTGGCACGCGTCGCTCCGCGCCGCGGCTACAAAGGAGCACGAGGGGTTCAGCAACACGTCCTTGCATGTGGGGAAAAGGAAATGATGTGCCTGGGAGGAACTGCCTGGAGACAGAAGTGTCTTCAAAGGCCACAGAACAAGCAGAGGTGTTGACAGGAGCAGGGATAGACCCAGAGCTGTTGCAGAGCTGTGTTTACCAAGGAGCAGATGGGTGTCATCCACAAGCAGGGGAATTCAGCTTCACCAAAGCTTTTTGCTCTCCCAGCTGAGCAAACCCAACTGTATTTGCTCAGAACAGGGGTGTATTAGGGGTTAGAAAAAAACTGGATTCAGGCTTGGTTCTGATTTCCACACAAGGGGATGGATCCTGAGATGTAGCAGTCACAACAAGCAGCATGAAAGCCATGGGAAGGAGCAGCTCAAAATCCCTCCCAGACACCTGACACACCATAAAACACACAGGAGTTCATTCACTGAGGTCACTGAAGGAGGAGAAGCCACTTCCCTCCAAAGTGAGCTGCTCACCCTGATTTTTGTGGTGCATTCATTGCCAGGGGGTTTAAAAATCCTTTGAAGAGCTCAGGAGAGCAGAGCTGATCCCTGGGGCGAGCTGTGCTTCCTTTGTGTGTCCTGGCACCTGCACAGCCCAACCTGGAGTGCCCAGGCTGCTTCAGGCATTGATTTGATGTTAAGGAAATAAAACCACTGAGTTTATTTCCAGAGTCAAGCTTTTCCAAAGTTTGGGTGTCCTAGGAACTCTCAATGATTTTATTTTTTTAATTATTTTTTTTTTGTCACCAGCTTCAAAGTGAGATTGCACCTTTGGGAAAATGAAACCCTGGCTCGGGTTTGTGGTGCTTTGACTGGGTTTGGATGAGTTTGTGGTTTTTTTTTTTTTTATCTCACCAAAGGGCAGGATGGAGCTGCCACCCTGATTTTAAGTGCACTGAAATCAGAAGGAGAATTGAAACTGAGCAGGATCTTCCACCAGTATTTCATGCCCCTGACTGGTTTCAGTGAGGATTTGGGATGAGGAGAAACACAAGCACCTATTCAAAGGCATTTTGATGATGCTGTCCAGAAGAGGCCAAGCCCTCAACCCTCTCAAGCAGAACTCCCTCAGTCTCTGTGGGGTCCACTGGGCTGGTTTGAGCCAGGGTATGAGTATAGAAGATGCACAATAACCACAAAATTTTTTAAAAACTCATAAAAATGTACATTATCTGCAATCCCACAATGACAGGCATGGCTTGGGACCCCCTGTTCTTTGATGTGGACACTCCTGTGTTATCTCTGCTGCTGTGCATCCTCAGCAGGGCTAAAGCTCAGACCAGGAACATCCTTTTGAAGTCCATGTCCTGACCCTCCCACTCAGCTCATGGCTTGAAGAGGCTTGGAGCATTTAAACTGGATTCCTTTGATCTGAACTGGGGGAGAACCTCCAAGAGCACCCCTAGGATGCTCCAACTTTAATAATTATTTCAGTCCACAGGCTAGAGACAGTCCCTGGTAAAACTGGGATTTAAATGTGCAGGAGTAGATCCTCAGCAGGGACAATTTTCCTGTCACTCACTTGCTAAGGGACTGTGTCACTTGTTAATGTGGACATGCCTTACTGTTCTGGTTTTTTTTAGGCAAAGAAAGCCCAGAACATCACAAAAATCCCCAACAACCGTGGGTAAACAAGCCACAGTTTGGCTGAGTGGCACATTGTACTTTAAGGACAATTTTTTCCTTAACTAAATTTTAAAAAAATCAATTTGAAACATGAAGTTTGACTCTTCAGGTCTGACCCACTGTAAGTCTGACCTCTGAATTTAATTCTTTAACATCTGCAGAGATGCTGCTGTTTTGAATTCGTTCCATTCTTCTACTTCTGGGTCTTTTTTTTTTTTTTTTAAAGTCTTGCCTCAGCTTGCTTTCCTTTCCTCACCCTGTGGTCTTCACACCTCCTTGTCTTTCCACATTCTCAGCTGGAATAAGCTCCTGCTTTTTTCTCCTGTTAGGCACCAGCCTGGATTTCTTCACAGGCCACGATCACATGGCCCAACACACCTTCCACACTCGCAGCTTTGCAAAAGCAAATGAAAATGTGTCGGCAGCCCACAAGAGAGGTTTTATTGTTTCAGGAGCAGCTCCTCGAGTGGAACTTTGTGCAAAGGATCCTGCATGGCAATGGCAAAAGCCCAAGGTGGAAATCAGTAAAAGAGCTCTTTTTCCTGCCTGGGTGTACCAGGGAAAAGCTGCACCTTGCTTTGGCCGGGCTGAAAGGGTTTCTTTTCTTGTAAAGGCGAGGGTTCTGTTTCCAAAACTAACATTTCATCCCGCGGCCTCCAGGCACCGACTCGTTGGCACAATCACATGTTGGGTTCATGAAACTGAATATTCCTAGAGATTTTGTTTATTGCAGATTTTTCCTTTTTCCAGGGTCACGGAATTAACTGGATATGAACCCCAGGATCTGATAGAAAAAACCCTCTACCACCACGTCCACGGCTGCGACGTTTTCCACCTGCGATACGCTCACCACCTGCGTAAGTACCAGGGCTGGAGGCACTGCAGGGACCTGGAGCTGTGGATGTAGGGAATAAAACACTGCAGAGAGCCCAGAGGAGCCCCAGGATGAGCAGAGGGATGGAGCAGCTCTGCTGGGAGGAAAGGCTGGCACAGCTGGGATTGTTCAGCCTGCACAGGAGAAGCTTTGGGCTGAGCTCAGGGTGCCCTTGCAGGGCCTGAAGGAGCTGCAGGAAACCTGGAGAGAGACAATTCCCAAGGGCTGCAGGGACAGCACACAGGGAATGGCTTCACTGTGGGGTTGGATGGGATCTTGGGAATTAGGAATTGTTCCCTGGGAGGGGCTGGGATGGAATTGCCAGAGCAGCTGTGGCTGCCCCTGGATCCCTGGAATGTTCAGTTCCAGGTTGGAATTGGGGCTGGAGCAGCCTGGGACAGGGGAAGGTGCCCCTGCCTTAAAGAGGGACCTAAAAATCATTTTATTCTGGGCAGGGACACCTCAAACATTAAAAAAATGTGAAGGTGTTTTTGGTGTGACTGCCAAGGGATAAAAGTGACATTTTCCCAAGGATGTCACAGCTCCTTGGAATCTTGGGATTGTGGAGGTGCCGGAAGAAAAGGAAAAGGAATTTCTTCATTTCTGAGCACCAAATGGATCAGCCACCACCACAAATCCCCTAAATCCCTGCTCCAGGTCCTTCCCAAATGGGAGATCTTGAGTGAGGCACTGGGAGAAGTCCCCAGAGCAGCTGTGGCTGCCCCTGGATCCCTGGAATGTTCAGTTCCAGGTTGGACACTGGGGCTGGAGCAGCCTGGGGCAGTGGGAGCTGTCCCTGCCATGGCAGGGTTGGCACTGGATGATTTTTAAAGTCCCTTCCCACCCAAATCATTCTGGGATTCTAAGGAATATGTTGAGTACAGTGAGAAGTTTGCAGGCAACAAGCACCATGCTGGAAAGCAGAAAAAATCCTTTCCAAATCTTGACTGGAGACAGATTTTCAAAAGTTCTTGGCTATCACTTAAGGAAACCATTAATTGTGTAAATTAGCTGGATACTCGATATGCTGGGCTTCCAAAATGAAAAAAACCAACCTCCAAACCAACTTATCTGGCCAGTTTTATCTTTGTACTTATGGGATCCAGGCTATTTGGAATATTTGGAATTGATTCTGGATGGCAATCTCTTGAAGGAAAAGAAAACCAAAAGAGCAAGTAAATGAGAGGGGAAAATCTGAACTTCACCAGCCCCTGCTGTTAAAAGAAAAACTATGCAGCAGCTCTGCATTCCTCTGAAATATGTTAGTAATAATCATCCTGTGTTTGAAGGGAATGCAATCCCAAAAACTCCTTGGAGGGACATTCATTAGTAGCATGTGGATGAGGTTCGGAGAATGGATTGTGAGGAAAAAAATGACACATTTAATAATTTCCCATCTTCCAACAGAGTCACTAATCATATCTTCAAACATCTGGATCTGGGAAGGAGTTCATTCAGTAGCACATTAATTTGAAAAGCAAATTGAGGGGATGGCTGAACTCTGGATTTGGCTCCGTTTGCTGCAACCCATACGAGGCAAAGATGACATCCAAAAACCAGTGTCAGGCAATTTTTTTTCCAGATTGCTCCTGTAGGCTGGAAGCAGCCAGAGTCAAATCCTTCTTTTAGGCTTCCTTCTTTTCTCAGTGTGTGCTGCTCATGAGGATCTGGAGTATCAAGGAGGTTGTAGCTGTGTTTGGCACATCCAAGCTGAAATCCCAAGTGCTGAATTCCACTGGTGGCAGGGTGTGCTACACCTGGGAAAGCAAAAGCTGATCTGTACAGCGAGTTCAGATTTAATTATTGAACACTCTGGGATGCTGAGAACTGGGAAAAAGAATGACCAGGGCACATGGAATATCCTGTCAGGGACACCCTCTGTGTAGGGGTGACATCTGCATGTGGATGTGAGTGCTGACCTGCTCAAAATGAACTCAGTATTTCCACCAGGCTGTTTGAAATACCTTCATCAGCCAGCACAGAGATGATGCCACCACAGCCACAAGCACCTCTGGAAAACAATTTTCCACTTTAGAGCAGCAGGATGGATAATTCTGTGGCTGCCAGTTTGATCCATGTACGACTGGAGTTTTAAATGAAGAGACAAATCATGTTCACTGAATTACCCACCACATCCTTCCACAAGCAAAAAAAACCCACCCTCAGCCAAATAGGATACTAAGAGCAGTTCTGTAGATTAAAGATAAATTGCTGTAAACTTTAAAAACAGAAGAAAAATGCGAGCCATGCATAGGAATTTATGAAAGCAGATAAATCCCAAGAAGCACAAAATAATGAGTAATGCTTGGGCAGCAGTGGGAACAGTGCAGGGTCATGGTTGGAATACCAAGTAATGGGAATTATTAAACCAGATGTAAAGTGCACAAAGTCCCTCTGGGGAGCACTGTGAGAGCTCCCCCAGCATCCATCAGCAAATGTCTCAGGAACATGAACAGTGCAAGGCTGGCAGGTTTGTTGTACCATTCTATAAAGCAATCTGATGATGAAGTGTCACCTGATGCAGAAATCCAAAGAGAAACATCTTACACCTAATAAGGGTATTAAGGGGAAAAAAATAATATAGGCAACCCTAAACTAGGATAACTGTTTGCTTTTTTTAAGAGGAAAAAAAATCTCAAACTGAAGACCTGAAGCAGCTGAACTCAGAGTGAGGCAGCACAGAGAATAAAACAAAGGAAACAGTGAGGGGAACAAGTTAGGAGGGATAGAACAAGACATCAGGCTAGGAGGGAAATGTAGATGTGAATATTTGCCTAAGGTGTGCTGGCAGCAAAGAGAGTTTCCTGCTTGAAACATTTGATTGCCTTCCAGCTCCAGGAAAACATTTGTGGTGTTATTTATTTCTAGAACTCCTTTCATACACGCTGTTTGCCCTGAAATGTGGCCACACAAATAAGGAGGCTCTGCCCCAGGATCCTGCACTCTAAAATCCAGAGTAAAATATCTTTGTGTCCCCAGAGAAATCCCTTTGTTTGCACCACTGTGAGGAGGATTTTGGGCATCCCATGTGTTGCAACATCCCTGCTCTTCCCACAGGAACCTGGGCAGGATTCAGGTCTCTGTGCCTTGGCCTGGCTGATGTCCCCACCCAACCCTTCTCCTGCTCCCTGGAAGTCACCCCATGTATTTATAGGGTTATTTTATAGGAAAGCACAGTCCCACCATCTCTGCTGTTGGCTCTGCCTCTGCTCTGCCAGCACTCAAACCTTCTGGCAGAGCAGCACCAGATTTTAAGTGGTCTGAAAAAAAAAAACCAAACCAGAGTCTGCTGGGCACTGTGCCTTGCCCAGGGGCTGGACCCATGACACACCAGGGCAGCTAAACCAGGATCTGGAAGCAAGAAATCCATTTCTTGGAGTGGAATCCTTCAGTGCAGGCTGGGAACTCCCAGCCACACGCCTGGGAGCCTGGTGGAGCTTTTTAAAGCAGTCCTGTCTGACAGCCCAGAGCCTTCTCCAGCTTCCCTGCGAAACCAGGAGCGAGCCACAGCCCTGGAACACCCAGTTCCAGAGGGCACATCCAAGGGCCAGGGCTAAAGCCACAGAATCCTCCCCCTTGGGCTGCAGCAGAGGCCACCAAGAAGTCTGAGCCTGCACAGATTGTCTGGGGATGGATTTGCCTCACTCCCATTCCTGAGGTTTCCTTTTCAGCATCAAACAGGGCAGTTGAGCACAGAGCCAGATGGAAGCTGACCTCACTCACTGTCTCAGTTGCTGTCCCTTAGCCAAGGTCAGACTTTCCCCAGATTGCTAAAAAAGCAGGAGACACTGGATCCTCCCCCATCCCTGGAGGAATACTGGTTAATCCATATAATTAGGAAGGAAAGCTGAACACTGTAGCTCTCAGTGGTTTTCACATCTTTTCAAACACTGTCTTAACTGCAGAGCTAAAAGAGGGATTTAAAAAAAATCAGTGAGAGAGGAGGAAAGCCAAAACTAGTCCCAAAGCACACGGAAGAACTTTGTTATAGTTAGTGATCCATGACAGCATTAATTTCTCTTTCGGAAGGCTGAATGTAGCAAAGCATTTTGAGCTCAAGGAAAACGTGCTCATTAAACCAGCACAAAGACCTAGTTCTGAAAAGGCCAGATCACGTTCCAAAAATTACCTGTTACATGGCCTGTGCTAAAATGAAAAGATCATTTCCTGGAACGGGACCATTTGGGTTTTAGAATGAATCACCGAATCATAAAATCCCAGAATGGTTTGGGTTGGAAGGGATCTTGGAGATCATCTCATTCCAAGCCCCTGCCATGGGCAGGGACATCTTCCCCTATCCCAGGTTGCTCCAAGCCTTGTCCATCCTGGTCTTGGACACTTCCAGGGATGGGGCAGCACAATTGTAGAGCACCATCCAGAATGATAGAACACTAAGAAATAATAAAACTCTGGCATAGAGACAATTATTAATATTTTTAGAACAGAATCTTTGAGTAGCCATTCCAAGGCTTTCAACTCACAGTGATAAATTGCACTTAAAAAACACAAATATCTTTATATTTTCTCAGTGTGTTTACACACTTACACACCCACTCCTCATGGTTTTTTAAACCACATGTACATCTGCCCACCCTCATCACATAAAGAATTCCATGTAGAAATCTAGGAGTGGAAGGGACACCAGCAAGAATGAGGCAAAAAGCTGGTATTTAAGAGAGATTTGAAATCCCAAACAGACGTGGCTTGGTGATATGGAGGATCATGATCCTGCAGGATCATGGAATCATGGAATATCCTGAGCTGGGAGGGACCCACAGGGACCATCCAGTCCCACTCCTGGTCCTACCCAGACACCCCAACAATCCCAGCCTGGGCATCCCTGGCAGTGCTGTCCAAGCTCTCCTGGAGCTGATTTAATTTGGGAGATAAGCTGGATTTGAAGGCAAGTTTAAATATGTTGGCATGTGCAATGGATAGGAGAGGAAGCAGCCCAGAGAGTTGGCCCATATGCTCCAGATTTTGGGAAGACCTCCCTGAGTCTTCCAGTACCACAAAGAAATGGATGAAAAAGAGGGAAAGGGATTCTTTCATATGGGCAAAAAGTGACAGGACAAGAGGAATGGTTTAAACTGACAGAGAGCAGGTTTGGATTCCATTTCTTAATCATATTTATACAAAGGAATTTCTGCCATTCCCACTTTTTGGAATACAATTTGTGCAGTGAGCTCAGACCGTGATTCTCTAATTTACAATAAATAACTGTATAGGAGAGTAAGAAAATGGAGTTTCCCAGAGGAATGATCCAAGGCCACACAAGAGAAGAACCAGCTCCAAAGGCTGGGCATTATCTTCCAGTGAATCCTGAGATAAAGGCCTGGCACTGAACCAGGAATATTTGTGGCTGGATTAAATATTTAGAGATGCTGCACAACTCCTGTTACAGCACAACCTCCTACCAAAACATCCTTGTTCACAGAGGATCCAAAATAGCTCAGGGAGGATTACATGGCTCGTGAATTTATCAGATATCTGATTCCTTCTCTGTCCTTGTCTTTGTTTGGGTGCTTCACCACCACAGAATTTTTAAATTTTACCCTTTGAAATCAACCTTCATGATTGCAGTGGAGAAAAACCATCACAGAATAAAAAACATTCCAAAATATGTGATAATCTGTTCAAACTATGAGAGAAGTGCTTCCAAATAATCTGGAAAAAGTCTCAAAATCACAGAATCCTCAGGGTTGGAAGAAACTTTCAGGATCATGCAGTCCTCACCCCAAACCTGTCCCCAGGGGCCACATCCAGACTCTTCCTGAACACTCCCAGAGACAGCGACTCCAAACCTCCCTGGGCAGCTCATTCCAGGGAAATTTTATTTTCCAATCTCCAATCTGCCCCTCCCTTGGTGCAATTTGAGGCCATTTCTTCTCCTTCTTTCAAAGAATTGTGTCCAGTTCAATTTGCTTTTGCTGCCTTGAACTTTTCTTTTGCAGTTAAAAATTTTAAAGCAATATTGTGACGAATGCCACCATGGGCGACCCAGAGAAGAAGGAAGACAAAACTTAGGAGACACCAAATTTTATATAAATAATAATGTGGTGCTATGAATCCATAGAAAGAGGAAGGATAGATAATTTTGCAGGGGGTTATTTAAATTTTATTAGGGGGAAGAGGAAGGTTGGATTCAGTTACTTCACAGGTCTTTTCCAACCTCATTAATTCTGTGATTCCTTGAGGGAGAAAAGCGCTTGGCTCGCAAATAAACCTCTCCAGCAAGTGGTTGGGAGTCCAAAAAATGTGACTATTTTTAAAATTTCTTCTTTTGTGTCCACAGTGCTGGTGAAAGGCCAAGTGACCACCAAGTACTACCGGCTGCTGTCCAAGCAGGGAGGCTGGGTGTGGGTGCAGAGCTACGCCACCATCGTGCACAACAGCCGTTCGTCACGGCCTCACTGCATAGTGAGTGTCAATTATGTCCTTACGTAAGTCCAAATACTTTGTACCATTACCTGCTACCCCTAACTGAGCCATTCATCATCAAACCCACCAGGTTTTCTTTGCTTGTGTCCCCCCGGTGTCGTTCTGTGCCCGCGTGTTTCTCTGTTTGGATGAGAAAACATTCTCATATTCATGATTGGTGTGGAAGTCTTCATCTTGTCCAGGGAAGGGCAATGGAGTTGGGGAAGGGTCTGGAATTCCTGAGGGAGGTGGGAAAGGGGCTCAGCCTGGAGAAAAGGAGGCTCAGGGGGAACCTGGTGGCTCTGCACAAGTCCCTGCTGGGAGGGGCAATGAGATGGTTGTCAGGCTCTGAAAGGGAAAGGAGGAGAAAGAAATTACCTCAATTTTATCAGGAGAGGTTCAGATTGGAGATTAGAAGGGTTTTTTTTTCCTTTGAAAGGGTGGTCAAGGCCTTGGGATGAGCTCCCCAGGATGCTGTCACCGTCTCTGGAATTATTCAAGAGTCTGGATGTGGCTCTTGGGGACAGGATTTGGGGGATGCTGCTGGGTGACGCTGGGACTGGATGAACTTGAAGATCTCTTCCAAAGTTGAGTATTTTGATCAAAAACCAACCTCACAGCTTGTGTGGTTTAGTTATAAGCTGCTGACAGGGGAGGAACATTGCTCCTTTTCCTTTCCTCAGTGCTGACTCTGAGACCAGGGCAGAGATCAATTCCTGACTGAGCAGGAGAGAGATTAATTGATCTCTGTGATCAATAATCAGATTTTTCCATGATTCCAAACCACAGGGAGCCAGGGATAGCTGAGGGAAGGTGATACAGCTCAGGCTCAGAGACAGGGGACATTTCACCCAAGGTGTTTATGTGATTCCCAGTGGAATTTTATTTATAAATTTGCATGAGAATGAGGACACTCCATAAGATTCTCCTGCCTCCTGACACCCCCAGACTCAGTGAAAATTTTGGAAGAGTGAAAATTCAAGCCTTGTGAATACTGACATGCATTTTTACAGAAGTTAGTTTGGAATTTCCCTGTGTTTTTAATTTACTGGGCTGTTCTTTTGCAGAGATCTTGAGTACAAGGAACTTCAGTTGTCACTGGACCAGGTTACCATTTCCAAGTCACAGTTTTCATGCAGAAACTCCAGTTACCTACCTCGCAGGAAACAAGGAAAATAGTAAAACCCAAAAGTAATAAATGAAGGCAAAACTCAGAACAACACCTTACCCACCACAGGTAAATTTTCCAGCAATATTTAATTCCCAGTTGTTCTCACAGAGTGCTTGGGACAGTGTGGAGATAATCCAGGAGTGAATTTACAGACTATAGGGCTGTCTACCCCAGGAAATCCCTCATAAAGCAGGATAACATTAGATCCTTTTTTTCCTTGGGGTGGAAAGTACAGGTAGCACAAACCAGCTCTGGCAAGAAGTTTGTGTGTGAAGTACTTTAATCATGGTGTCCTTTCTTGGCAAAAAGAAGAAAATCTTGGAATTGTGCTGTGAAAATTTCTGCTGATGTAGAACTTGTGTCATTTACTGTTGGTGTGTGGAGTTCTTGATGTCAGGAGGAATTTCCCCATGGAAAGCGTGATGAGGCCTTGGGAAAGAGCTGCCCAGGGAGGTTTGCAGTGCCCATCCCTGCAGGTGGCACCTGGAGGCGGCACTCAGGGTGACAAGGTGGCCATGGGGACAGCTGGGACTGCCTGGGCTGGGAGGGATTTTCCAACCTTAATCCTGTGATTCTGCAAATGGAACTGCCAAAATTAGCAAATCAAAGCAATTTTTTTTTTGTTCCCATGTGAATGCAAAGTTGTGAAGAGAGAAATTCTAAACACACCTCTGAATCTGTTCCTTGAGCCAGCGAGGCTCTGGGTGCCTGTCTGACATGTTCTGTACTTTCCTGTTGGAGTTCAGAATGCAAGAACTTCTCAGAATGTTGGGCCTCCAAATCAAAGCCTGGAAAAGAACACAGGATTTGATTTGAGGCCTTGGGAAAGGCTTCCAAACTTAGGTGCTAGAAGTAAGAATATAGATTGAAAGTTTAAAGTAGAGACTTAAGTAGAAGGAAAATTAGTTAATAAAGTTTATGATATAGAAAGTATAAAGTAGGTATAAAGATGACAAACCTAGCCTTAAGAATAGATCTATGTGTTAGAACAGGATTGGCTGAGAAAGGCCACACTGTAATTAGATGAAATTTCTTAGTATTGGATTGAAAACATAAACATCTCTGTTATTGGTTAATAAGTGCTTAAAAGATCTTGTAGCCATAATTCTTGTGACTTCTGGTCATGCTTTCTGTAGAATATAAGAAAACTAAACTGCACTTTCTCAGCTCCTAGAAGTCCCATCTCTCTGCCTCAGTCAGAACAAGAAAGAATCCCCTGTGGAGCATGAAATGTGGGAGCAAAAAGCCCCCAGCTTCCTAGAAAAGTTCCTCCTTTAACTCTCTTGCCCTGCTCTTTTCCCCCTGTTTCCCCCAGCAATACAGCTCGTTCCAAGTAGACAAACTGGAATGCAGCCAGGTGGGGAGCTGGCGCTCCAGCCCCGCCGCCAGCGCCGCCGCCCTGCAGGAACAGAACTTCCATTCAGAGAGCAGCGAACTCTTGTACGCCCCTCCCTACAGCCTGCCCTTCTCCTACCACTATGGACACTTCCCTGTGGATTCCCACGTCTTCAGTGGCAAGAAGCAAATGCTGCCTGCAAAATTCGGGCAGGCCCAAGGGGCGCCCTGCGAGGTGGCGCGGTTCTTCCTGGGCGCGCTGCAGACCAACGGCGAGTGCCAGTGGCACTACGCCAACTCGCTGGTCCCCAGCAGCCAGTCACCCTCCAAAAACCTTCCTGAGCAGCCAGTGAACATCATCAGGCACAACCTTGCCCAGGGTTATGAAGGTGGGTGTTGCTCTGAGCCAAGAGAAAACGCTCGGCGGAGCGGTGGATGGGACGGATTTGTGTTCGCGGTTTGAAAATTGGTTTTGGTGCCTTGGAGTGGCTACCTAGAACAGAGACTAGACAAGGTTAAGAGAATAAAGTGGGTGTTTATTAAAGCCTTCAATGGATACACCTTGGCAGCCAAAAGCCTCCCAGAGGCTACACCCAGGATGGATGATGGTCACGAGTTTTTCACACAGTTAAAAGTTTGGTCCATTTACATATCATGGGGTTAATCCTCAATTACAGCTTCAGGTAATGAAGTCATTTACCCCCAGTTTGTTCTCCCCCAATTCACTTTTGTTTGTATTTTTAGGGCCTGAGGCTGTAGGGTGTCCTTGGATCTCAGACCTAGAGGGATTGTTTAGTCTGACCAAAATGTGAAAACAGTAACTAACACTCTATATGGAGTTTGGAGTTATGCACTAAGTTTTATATTTGAAAAATATAAAAGCTAAAATCCTAAGGCATCAGTTTAGGCAATGAAGTGTAGCAATCATTGTATTTATGGTATTCCCATGTTCTTTCTTCCCATTTCCATCAGCACTGGATTGGGAATTTTATCAAAGCTTTAGCTGAAAAAATGCTCTCACCAAAATCACTTTTAGAGCAGCACAGTGATGGCTCCTCCTTCCATACTGGCACACTTTACCCTCAGGTTTTGCACTCTCAGAGTTATTTAAGTGGAATTTCTCAGGTAAGTCATGGCTGAAGTCAGATTGAAACTTCCCCTCCACAATAATTTTTGATTATTTTAACACAGCAATTAAAATAAACACCATCTATTCCTATAAAAATTGAAGATTGCCCTTTCTCAGCATGAATATCTTTAACTTACAAGAGTAATAATTCTGCCTCACTTGATTATAATTCTGAATTTGACAGTGTCTCCCATCACCTGCATTATTTCACTGTGCAGATGGTCAGGGATGGAAATTCTTTGAAGAAAGGCATTGACTTCTCTGAGATGGAAACCTGTAAGAAATAACCTTGAAAAATTACAATACAACCAAATGTAAAGATGCTCAAAATGCCCTTTAATCACAGAATAATTAGGGCTGGAAGGGACTTCTGGGGATCATCTTGCCCAACTCATTTATTTCCCCTGTGTTCAACCAGAACAGAAGGTTTTGGCAGAGATTTATCTCTCATTTTAAACACTCCTGATCTCACAGCTGCCCCAACTCAAAACTGAAACTGAATCAAGTTGTGATGGGCAAGGAACAGTTAATCAGCTAAAGCAACAAAAATATTTGGACTCTGACAATTCAGGCTATTTTGGGATGGTGTCAAGTATCTTTAACTCAATTAATAGCATTAATTACTCCGCTGACCCAGCTTCCCCTTCTGAATTTAACTGCTTTCATGAATGGGCCTTGGAAGTTCTGCTGAGATTTCAGGTTGCTTGCTGATTTTAACAACAGCCTTGGTTGGCCTGGATTTCCCCCTCTTCCCTGATTTACTTTCAGTAACTGTGAGAATTATAAAAAAACCTGTCACAAAAATATGCAAAAAATAGAAAACTCCACCACATCCCAGGTTATTCAGTCTTATTAAATCCAGCAGTTCTTTTGTGATTTAAGGTGTATCTGAAAGTGTCAGAGAATATCAACAAGTGCAGAATTCAGATCAGCTGCTACAGAACTCCCAGGAAACCCTTCATTAAACTCCTTTAAGCAGCACTCCAAGTTTTAATTGCTTTCCAGTCCAGAGCCAGCCCTTGGATCCCACCCACATCCCTCTGCATACATCATTTTTATTAATTAAAAATCACTGATGAGGACTGAGGTGCTCAGTGGAGCAGTCAGATGGAAACTCCTCTTTCTTGGAATGGAGGAAGCAGTCATGGAAATCTAAAATTTAAAAATTTAGGTAGTCTCCAAGTAGGCTCTTAGGTACCAGAATCAAATATTTATTCACTTCTGGGCATAGATATCCAAGATCCAGAGGGAATATTAAAATATAAATATATTAAAATACAAAGATATTCAAAGCTGAGCTTGCTGCATCAGACAAAAGATGGAATCAGACACCAAATGTCTTTCCCACAGAGAAAAAAAATAATTTCTGTCTGGGGTTTTGTCCTTCACAGGATGGTTTGACCTCACCCATGATGGACCTCACCTCACTGACAGCAGGATTTTATTTCACTTCTCTGTGGTTAGGTTGAAAATGAGCAAGAGAGAAGCTCTTCTCACAGCCTAGAGCAGGTCA